>NC_090737.1:68672922-68680422 GCF_036898095.1 Palaemon carinicauda
AGTACAGTCTCTTATCCCGGCATCCATTCTGTTTTCTCCTAGTGTTGTACCCTAGCGACTGCCGGCCTAAGTGACCGGCAGCCGGGTAGTCGGAGTTCTCTGGTTCTTTTGCTGTCGGCTGGCATCGGTTGTATACCTTTGCTGGCCGGCTGTTATCACGCCATTGTCTGCCGGTCGCTACGAGTGGTGGCCGGCAGCCGGGAGCTACCTTGTGTAGTTGCCGGCTGGCACATGCATTTGAACCAGCGTTCTGCCGCCTTATAGCTCTTAAGTAGTATACTTTAGATCTAGTTAAGATGTGTGCCGGCACTTGCTTCTATACTGTAACCAGTATTCTTCAGTATAGTATATACTGTAGGGAGAAAACTATAGTATAGTATCTTTACAACACTGTGTTTTCTAACACTCCTGTGTTATCTTGCACAGCCCTTTGGTGTTGCCTCACAGATAAAGAAAGTGAGTTCTTTCTTGTCTACTATCCAGTATTTTAAAATCATCCTTTAGGTGTGAACTACACCTGTTTCCTCTGGAAATTTTTCATTGGTTGCTCTAAGATAGATTAACCATACGATTTTATTATCTGGAAGGTTGCAGCAATTGACTGTGAGGGAAACACAAGTGTGTGTCTTTCCCTTCTGTTAATTATGAAGCTATGTATATCCAGTGATACGTAGTTCACTTGATACTCATGGAAATTTCTTCTCTTTACAGGAGGACCATCCGAAGTGTGGAAGCGTCTTCTGCAACGTCCGCAGCAAGAACTTCTGCGGACATGATTTGTGTAGGAGGCACGCAGCATGCGCTGTCTCCAAAGGTGATCTCCAGTATTGGGACCCGCAGGTATGTACCGTGTGCACAAACCTGATTGCTGAGGCTTTTGATTCCCCTAGGACGGCGGAGTCAAGGGATGCAGCAAGGGAGAAGCTTCGTGCCTGGATAAAGGGTTTCCAGAAGAACACCTATGGGCCCTATCTTCCAAGTGAGAAGATGAGGGCTTACCTTTTCCCCAGAGCGTCAGCTGAGGCAGTGATTCCCCAGCCTCAAGTGGAGATACCGGTAGTTCAGATCCCTGTTGATGCTGAAGTTGCGGTTGCCCTGCAGGACATCCAGTTGGACGACAGGATGTTGGAGGTGTCCGAGCGTCTGGAAGAGGACCTTCCGGCAGAAGACCAGGATGAAGATCAGGCTCCAGACATTGAAGAGGAAGAGGCCGACGAGGTGTCGGCTACTCCCGTTCAGGCCTCTGAACCTATTCCTTCGACATCGTCTGCTCTCCCAGAAGAGCTGGGAAAGACCCTTTCCTCCATCGTTGGAATGATCCAACAGATGCAGAGGGAGAATAATGAGAAGGCAGCTGCAATGGAGCTGGGGATGCGGAGACTTGCAGTATCACGTGGGCCCCAGAAGAGGCTCAGCATGAAAGACCTTCCCTTGGGCTCTGATGCTAACCCTTGGAGGTATGCTGAGCACATGCCGATGACGACTGGAAAGATCGTCATGTCGGAGAAGTTGGGCTCAGTTCCCCTTGAGGAGGTGGAATTCTGGCCCAGCAAGGGGTCGTATCCGGACTGTTATGTCCGTCTGAGGAAGGAACCAGCTTCAAAGGAGGAGACAGAGCCGAAAGAGGTCATAGTTATGGACCATGCTAAGGCTCAAGCTTTGCTATCGTGCTCGATGAAAGAGAGGGGCTTCACAAACTCAAAGGTTCCTGCTTTGAGTAAGAAGCACCCTTCCTTTGTGTCCTCTCCTGCTAGAGCCTTCGCCTTTATGCAGAAAGGGTTTGCGGCTGTGCTAAAAGCAGTAGAGCCTGGCAAGCCATGCCCCTCCTTGGAGGAGTGTAAACCTTTGTCTCTGGCCCTACCCATGGACCACAAGGACTGGAAGGACGTCCATCTTAACTTCTTAGTCGGGAAGTTGGAGGCTGACATTGCCGGACGTCAGTTCGGTGAGAACCTCCCCAAGCTGTCTGACTTTCTTTTGCGAAGGGAGCTCGAGACGAAAGAAAGACTGGCTGCCTCAATGTCTCTTCAAACCACTCTTGAGACAATGGCAAGTGACCCCAAGGTTCATGAGATGTTCATGGTAGTGGCTAAGATTCATCTGGACACAGTGACGAAGGACCTTTACAGCTTCGTCAAGGCAAGGAGAGCTTGTAGGGAGTTCGTGTTCGCCTCGGCTGCGGTGAGGCACGAGCCAAGGAAACTAATCTCCTCCAACATTTTGGGCAAAGACCTTTTCCTTAGCGAATCGGTCAAGTAGGTTGTAGATAAGGCCGCCACAGAGAATAGAAACTTTCTCCAGAAGTGGGGCCTATCTCTCAAGAGAAAGTCTTCCCCGGATGAGGGTCCCCAACCAAAGAGGAAGACTAAGAAGACTAGGCTACCCTCTCGGCCAGCCAAGCCATTCAGACAGCAACAGCAACAGCAATTGCCTATTCCTTCAGTGCCCCAAATGGTGGCACAAACCCCGACCACATTCCAGTGGGTACCCCAAGCCGTGTCGACGCAGTCCCCGGCATTTAACCCAATGTTCGAAGGGCAGTCAACTACCTTTCGAGTAAAGCCTAGAGGAGCAGCCAGAGGATCGTCTAGGCGCCCCTCAAGGGGGAGGGGATTCAGGGGTGGTCGCGGTCAGGGAGGCAAGACCTCAGGAGAGCAGTCAAAGTGAGGTGATACCAGTAGGAGGGAGCCTTCGGAATTTTCGGGATCGGTGGACCTTCGGTCCCTGGGCACACAGCCTACTCAAGAATGGACTGGGTTGGAGCTGGTACAGCACTCCACCCCCGTGCCCTCGATTTTTCCAACACCACCCCCGTGCCCTCGATTTTTCCAACACCACCCCCGTTCTGGAGGAGTACATTCAAGAACTGTTGGAGAAAAAAGTGATCCGAAGGGTAAAGTCCATCAAATTCCAAAGGAGGCTGTTTTGTGTTCCCAAGAAGGACTCAGAAAAACTCAGAGTCATTCTGGACTTGTCGCCACTCAAAAAGTTCATAGTGAACTGCAAGTTCAAGATGCTAACACTGCAACACATAAGGACCTTACTGCCCAAGAGGGCATTTACCGTCTCCATAGATTTGTCAGACGCCTATTGACACGTTCCAATCAATCGCCGTCTCTCCCCCTACCTAGGGTTCAAGCTACATCGAAGACTCTACGCCTTCAAAGCCATGCCATTCGGGCTAAACATAGCCCCAAGGATCTTCACGAAGCTTGCGAGCGTAGCTCTCAGACAATTACGCCTAAAGGGAATCCAGGTGGTAGCCTACCTGGACGACTGGCTGGTGTGGGCAGCATCCAAGACGGAATGCTTGCAAGCTTCTCTGCAGGTGATCCAGTTCCTAGAGTATCTAGGCTTCAAGATCAACAGAAAAAAATCTCGACTTTCGCCATCTCAAAAGTTCCAGTGGTTGGGAATCCACTGGGACCTAGTATCACACCGATTCTCCATCCCGGCGAAGAAGAGGAAGGAGATAGCTGGCTCTGTTAAGAGACTTCTGGATTCCGAAAGGATATCAAGACGTGAACAGGAGAGAGTGCTGGGTTCTCTCCAGTTTACTTCAGTAACAGACCCGGTGCTAAGAGCACAGCTAAAGGATGCAACCGGAGTTTGGAGAAATTATGCATCATTATGCATCATCTGAGAAGACCAGTTCCGCTTCGTCTACGTACTCTTCTCAGGCCTTGGTCCCAAGCCAGGCAACTAAAGAAGTTGGTACTTCTTCAGCCACCTCCCCCCTCGTTGACTATTCACACAGACGCCTCGAAGGAGGGGTGGGGAGGTCATTCTCATCGGAAGAAGGCCCAAGGGACTTGGTCCAATCTATTCAAGACATTTCACATAAACTTTCTGGAGGCTATGGCAGTACTCCTTACCTTGAAGAAAGTCTCCCCGCGTCGCTCGACCCACATAAAGTTGGTGCTGGACAGCGAGGTGATTGTAAGATGCTTGAATCGACAAGGATCGAGGTCACCACCTCTCAACCAGGTGATGTTGGCCATCTTTCGACTGGCGGAAAAGAAGAAGTGGTACCTGTCGGCAGTTCACCTTCAAGGAGTCCGCAATGTGATAGCGGACGCTCTATCCAGGTTCACACCGATAGAGTCGGAATGGTCCCTAGACGCAGGATCATTCTCCTTCATCTTGAGTCAAGTCCCAGAACTGCAGATAGACCTCTTTGCGACGAAAGACAACAAGAAGTTACCCCTTTACGTGTCCCCGTACGGGTCCCCTTGGCGGAAGCAGTGGACGCGATGTCCCTCGACTGGAACAGATGGTCCAGGATTTACCTGTTCGCTCCTCACAACCTTCTGTTGAGGGTCCTCAACAAACTGAGATCCTTCAAGGGAGTAGCGGCAATAGTGGCCCACAAGTGGCCGAACAGCGGGTGGTTCCCCTTGGCATTGGAACTACAGCTGAAGTTTGTGCCGCTACCACATCCAGTTCTGACCCAGCGAGTCCAGAAGTCGACTGTCTGCGCTTCATTACAGAAAACCCGGACCCTGCAGCTCATGATTTTCTCTCCCTAGCGGTGAGAAAGCGTTTCCGTGATTTCGAAAGACAGCATAGACTTCCTAGAGGAATATAAGTGCAAATCTACTACAAAGCAATATGAGTCATCTTGGAGAAAATGGGTGGCCTTTGTCAAGGCAAAGAATCTGCAAGAGATCTCGACGGACTTCTGCTTATCTTTCTTCATCCATCTCCATGGTTAAGGATTTCAGCTAACACGATTTCAACGTGTAAATCTGCTTTGACAAGACCCATTTTATATGCCTTCCAGGTCGACCTCGCTAACGAGATTTTTAATAACATTTCGAAAGCCTGTGCTAGGCTCAGACCTTCAGCACCTCCAAAGCCCATTTCATGGTCTTTAGATAAAGTTCTTCATTTCACTTCACTGTTGAACAATGAGGAGTGTGCGTAAAGGATTTGACCCAAAAAGTTATTTTCCTATTTGCACTCGCATCCAGGGCCAGGGCTAGTGAGATTGTAGCCCTCTCGAGAGAGAAAGGTCGCGTTCAGTTCTTGGATGGGGGAGAGCTGAACCTGTTTCCGGATCCTACGTTTCTCGCCAAGAATGAGTTACCCACCAACAGGTGGGGTCCCTGGAGAATCTGCCCTCTGAAAGAAGATGCATCTCTATGTTCAGTAGAATGCCTAAAGGTGTATCTTCGTAGAACTTCAGACTTCAAGGGTGGTCAACTATTCAGGGGAGAAACATCAGGCTCAAATTTATCACTGAAACAACTCAGGGCGAAAATCACATATTTTATTCGCGGAGCGGATCCTGACAGTACACCCACAGGTCACGATCCGAGGAAAGTTGCCTCATCCTTAAATTTCTTTAATTGTATGGATTTTGAACATCTTCATTCATACACTGGCTGGAAGTCTTCCAGAGTGTTCTTTCGTCACTATGCGAAGCAAGTGGAGCAACTATAGAGGTCTGTGGTAGCAGTGGGTTGTGTCGTTAACCCTGCTGTTTAACTCTGCGAGGAACAGTGGATTTAATTGGGACGATTAATTCCGGGGTGAGTGTGTAGTTACAAACTGTTCTACAAACTAAGTGTGAGGGCACGGGTTTGCCCACGTTGACTGTTCCACTTTCAAAGGTGAACCTAGCATAAGTGCAGACATGTGTGCCGAGCGTTTCCAATGTTAATGTGACTGATTAGTAATACAGACTTTTACAATTTTGATACCTCGGTATGTTAAAAGTGGCGCTAATGTTTTTCTTTCAGATAAAAAAGTTTCGGTTTACTATCATGCTTATGCTTATTTTTTTGGTTATCCTCCTCTTATATATATATATATATAATTATTGTTAACCAGTTTTATTTATTGTTTGTTAATAAACTAGTTCTTGTGAACCTTGCGTCTCCTTCACCTGTGTCAATTTCTTGATAATAATTGCGCATTACGTACTATGTATATTTATCTGGGATAATTCTAATAGATTGTTCCTTTATGCAAGCGTTTTTTGCATTGGTTTATGCTTTCCCTTAGCGGGAGGACTCCATGCCCTAAGGGGACGGTGGCGGATATGCAAGTTTCCTCCTACTCGGATATAAAACTTTGTCCAATACAGTATTGAACGGAGAACTGGTCGATATTTCATATTGACGCAGTAGTTCTTTACAAACTATGCTTTACATGATATAGGGTGAGACCACTATATTGGCATGTCTGTTATTCATACATAGGTATATGTACTCTTCGAGACTTTTCCAGAGTCTAGCAGGACTCTTCCCTCTAGGGGGCAGGAAGCACTAACATAGTTTATGGTTAGTTGAAAAGATGTATGACGGTAACATCTTAGGTCTCTAGTTCTAGTGGACCGGGGAAATACCTCCGGGGAGTACGGCACGTTTTGAGAATCCAAAGATACAGTAATGCTCTGGAATACTTCCATCAGGACGACATGACTTGAGCCCAAAAAACGGATTTTGAGCGAAGCGAAAAATCTATTTTTGAGTGAGATGGCCATGTCCTGATGGACCCGCCCTTCCCTTTCTATGAAAGGGCTGTAGGTCCCCTCCCTACATACAGTATCTGTAGCACTTCGTGTATCGCTACAAGGAATACAGATAGCGCCGTGAGGGGTGCAATGCACGCTTACGAAACGGGAGAGGAGAGATACCTTGCGAGCGGTACTCCTTTTCTTTCTCGTTTTCGTTTTCTTGCCAATTGACCCCTTCGAAGTGTTATCTCTGTTCGGGGTGCATATTGCCATGAGTCGTGTCAAGAATACATCCTCTGATATTTCGCGATATCCCTGGTTCTTTAATTAGGGATATTCGCACCAGGAGTTAGAATTCTGGGTACCTTAATGTAAATTCTCTGGGAATATCGCCGTAGTTGTAATATACCCAAGGAAGCTACCATAGAGGAACTTCCATCAGGACGACATGGCCATCTTACCCGAAAATAGATTTTTCGCTTCGCTCAAAATCCGTTATTTATATATATATATATATATATATATATATATATATATATATATATATATATATATATATATATATATATATTCAAATAAGCCATATATATTTTTGATACATTAGTGTCTGGATTTTCTTAACGACCTTGGGATCAGAGCCCCAGGCAAAATTACACAAAGACAAGAGCCTGGGTCCGGCCAGGAATCGAACCCTGGTCGGCAAGCTTGTATAGACAGTGACTAAACCATGTGGCCAAGTGGCTTATTTGAATATGAAAAACACCTCTAAATGTGCAAAATTTATCATATATATATATATATATATATATATATATATATATATATATATATATATATATATATATATATGAGTGTTTATATATATATACATATATATGTAATTATATTTATAAATATATATATATATATATATATATATATATATATATATATATATATATATATATATATATATATATATATACATATAGGTATAAAAGTATATTTATATACCATATATATATATATATATATATATATATATATATATATATATA
>NC_090737.1:68685422-68695422 GCF_036898095.1 Palaemon carinicauda
CACACGATCGCCCCCAAATACTTTTACCGGTGCTGTTTTGAAGTGACCATCATACTTTGAACTGTGTTTTTCATTAGCTCTTTTCAAAAACCTCTCAGTGATGTTCATTACTCTCCTCATTAGATTTAACAAATATACACAGTACTGCTTACTTGAATAATTCAGCAATTGTTACGAATTAATGAGGACTATATATGGTAACACAGGATCCTGTGCATGCACGAAAAGGAAAGGCGTGTCCCTGAGCGAAACATTATATGTAATGTTCAAAGCTAGTTAAGCTGTAGGAAGCATGGCGTGCCAATGCAGGGAGTCATCTGCTACTAAGTAACATAAAATTTGCACTAATTCCCTATTATACGATTTCACTAAGCCATTAGCTGAAGGCCTCTATACGGTCACTGAAAAGTTTTCAATTTTCATCAACTCCATGACTGATTTCACCACCTTATTTATAAACTCAAGACCTTTATCACTTATCAAAATTTTTACGCAACCAAAATCTAGCAATGAAAGAGCACAGTGCCTGGGATAATGAAGTTGCCCATATATCCAACATTGCGTAAGTATGAGTATACCTAGTAAATGTATCCAAAAATAAATATATATACTTATGTTGTGTTAAACCACTATGAAATGGTCCTACCACATACATATGTACTCTATGAAATTTAATAGGAATCAGAGGACACTTTCTGGCTTCCGATACAGTGTTTTTATGTTCTTTGAAACAGTTATAAGCAGGACAACCTTTTATATAATTCTCCATATATTTTTTTCATTCCTAACCAAAAGAATGATTCACGTGCTCTCCTTAATATTCTATCAATCCCTAAATGCCCTGCATAGGGATTTGCATGTACAATGTGGATGGCTTGTTTAATTAAAGAGGGAGGAAGAACTACTCGTGGACAAAATCCCCTCCCCTATTCTTGTAAGCACAATATAGGATATCATTTTCTATAAAAAAAATTCTAATGAGTCACATTCAGAAGCGACGGATAACTCTCCGATTCCCCTTTAATCACTGCTCGCACTCCTTCCATCCATTCCTCTTTTTTCTTTCCCTCTCGGACTTCTTTTATGTCCTAACCTCCCTAGTCAATCAAATCTGCATCATCAGGGTATTCATTCTGGACACCCCTGGTCATGTCCTCGGTCACCCACATACATTCACCACATCTCATATCCCTCTCTCTCCGCCTCCCACTCTCTCTCCTCTCTCTTCGCTCCTGAATTCCGAATGCTTATCGGAAAAATTCACATCCTGTCTCTATTTTCACTACTTTGATGGGGGTCTTCAATATTTTTGTTACGTTCTTCGTTCCTCTTAAGTGCCCTAGTTGTTACTCCTATTACTACACCTCTTGTTAGCTTGACCTTCTATGTGGTGTAAATCCTTTATATTGAACTCTAACAGTCTTCTAATCCTTCTGGCTTGTCGAGAGGTCAAATAATTTTTATGATAAAAATCACCTATGGGTCGATGGTCACTTTATAACTCAATAGATTGACCTAATAAAAATAACTGATGCCTCTCTCAAACCAAAAGAATATCCAAAGCCTCTCGATCGAATGTACTATAATTTTTTCTGCCCCTTTTAATGTCAGGGATGCAAAACAAATGAGTTGCTCTCTACCTTTATCATCTCATTGAGAAACTACACCACCAATAGCTGCTCTACTCGCATCTGTTGTCACTAAAAACGGGTGATTAAATCTAGGATATGAGAGCAATTCATTGCTAATCAAGGCAGCTTTTAAATGGTTAAAGGCCCTTTCCCCTTCCCCTCCCCAATTTATTACTTTTAGTTTCTTTAAAGCATCTAAGGGTCTAACTATCTCTCCAAAACCTCTTATGAATTTACTGTAATACCCAGCAAGCCCAAAGAACCTACCTACTTCCTTAGAGTTACGGGGCCTAGGGAAATCTCTAATAGCCGCCACTCTACTCAGGCAGGGTTGGATATATTCTGGGGTTATTATGTGACCTAAAAATTAAACCTGTTTACAGAAAAATTTGCACTTCGACAAATTTGTTTTCATACCATTATGTCACAATGCTTCTAAAACTCTACGAACTTTATTATTACGTTTTTCGGCCGCTTTCCTTGTAATTATGATATCGTCTAAATAAACAAGAACATTATGGCCAATTAAGGGAGACAAAACCGCCATCATTACTCTAGAGAAATGACTTGGAGCATCTTTAACACAGAAAGGAAGAAAATTAAACTGAAAAAGTTGATCGTTAGCTATAAATGCAGTTTTACATTTACTGTGTTCCTAAATGGGTATTTCATAGTATCCAAATATTAAATCAACAGTTGTAAAATATATACTATCCCGTACCTTCACAAGTAATTCTTCGATCGAGGGCATTGGAAATGCATTATCTTTAGTGACTGCCTTCCATTTACTATAATTAACATACAATCTTACCAAGCCAACCTTTTTCTTAACAGCTACAATTGGAGAAGCCCAGGGGGATTCTCTCTCCTCATTCCTCTTTCTTTAATTTATTAATTTCCTTTTCTATCTCTCCCTGGAAATAAATGAGTACCTTATAAGGCCTTGACCTAATCTACTCCACCTACCCAGTTTCAATACTAAAGGGTAGTCGAACAATCCTCCCGAGTGGCTCATCTTCAATTGCAATTACATTGTAATAATTATTGACAATGTCACGAATACTGGTTAATATTCTTATGGACATAGTTTTTGTGCTTGCGTAATCAAATTCCGAGTGTGTTCGTCTGTACGGGCAAGAGTTGTGGCTCCCAACATCCCATTATTAGCAAGTTCACATAACTCTGTTTCACACACTGAACCACTTCCTAGCACAACTCTTTTATTTGACAAATTAAGAGGGCGACACAGGGTCACTGATATGCTCGTAAGTGTCTAGGTAGACAACACTTCTCCTCTCTCAGGTACAGCTGTTATGACTTTCTATCAGCGAAATGTACCCTCCTGCTTTTAATGTTATTGTATATTCTCCCCCCAAAAGGCATATTGATTACATGAAATGAAATCTATTCCTAAGATAGCCTCGATTCTTAGAATTCCCAAGGTGAGCAAAACAATAAAATCATGTGTAAACTTCACAGATCCTACCTTAAAGTTCACGATCGTTGCATGGTTTATGCATAGTTTATTCCCTCTTGGCGTGTCGAGGACGAGGGTTGCTGCTGACTGTAGTGGGTTTGAGGAGAATCCTTTTTCAATCAGTGAAATGCCAGCTTCTGTGTCGATCAGCGCTCGAATGGATTTATCTGGCAGGTCAATCCTAACTGCTAACATTCCTAGCCAGCCATTACTAGATATGGGGCACGGTCCAATATCCGTAGCTGCAATGCAGCTGCTCCCTAGGGCTGCGCGGGTGAGATCAGGGGTACTGATTGAGGTCCCAGTGCCTGTTCTAACTCCGTCGCCGATGGAGGCACTGCCTCGGCTACTGCTTGTGATGTAATGCCTTGGGGGGGGGGGGGCATCTAACTCCCTTGTCTCCCCCTTCCTCTGTTTCCTTTTCCTCGGATATTTGGTGGGGGAGGTGTACGTATGCCAAAGCCACCCCGCCATCGGCGTTTTTTGCTTAGCACCCTCAAGATAGATGACTATATGCCTGACAAATGTAACAGCAGGGGAATCCTTGGGTGGGATACTCCACTTGTCGGTGCCCTTCTCCCCCACACTGACAGCATCTTCTAACCTGCTGACTGCGTTCTCCCCTACCCCGCTTTGGGGATTGATGAGTGCCTCTCATGGCTGCCAACTTCTCGGAATGTTTTGTATCGTGCTTACTACGTCTGCTAATGAACAATTGTCATCGAACAAATAGCCACATAAATACGGGTTTACTAATCTACGAATATGTTTACGGTCAAACGCTTTTTTATCATCTTCTGGGAGATTGGCACTCCGGGTAGCAAACGAGTCGCAATCCCGAAAAATGCGAGCTACGAAACTAAGAACAGATTTACCTTCCCGAATTTTGTGTTTGTAATTTTCTTTTAGGTCCCCCTTTCTTGCATTAGGTAAGACATACTGCTCATTCAAGTGTCGTTTTATTTCAGTATAACAACTTAAACTGTCTTGTGGCTAACACATTACCTCCATTGTAAGAGCATCTTTCAGCAATCTGATTACTTGAAAAGCTTTTTCTCTTTCTGACCACCCATGTGTGGCTACTTCAAAGTCTCTCAAAAACACTTCAATCGATTGAAACCCTTCGTTAGGCCATTGTTCATCAAAAGGCCTAACTCTTGCCTAGAGTTCACTCAGTTGTGCATGTGTAATTTCACTTGTGTGCATTTGGACTTTGTTTATGTATGTCGGATATTCTGTGATTGCACGCCGCTCTTCTTGTCGTTCAACCAAGATTCTGTTCATTAACTGTTTTAAATTTTCTAACATATTTTCCAATTCTTGCGTTCTAATTTCCTGTCTATATTCTTCATCGACAACTTTATACACTGCTCCTCCGTTTTCATATCCCGCAATAACAGTCTTTGTTATGTTAGTAGTCCTCTTGAACTTTTATTTTACCAGCTCAAAGCACAACTTCGCTCACAGCAAACACAAATAGACAAATTTTTACACCTGACACCAATATGTCCCATGTTGACGGATAATGAGACATCGGAACATGTTTTTTTTTTTTTACTTTACTTTACAAAAGGTTCATAAGTACACCGTACACAGGTACAATCTCTCAGGTGAGAACCTTGTCTACTCAACGCTCAAAGACAACTAAACTCCCCTCGGTATCAAAATACAATCTTGCTACAACAACACGGTGAGTTATAGGTTTTTGTGGAAATCTCATGCTTATAGAGTTCAACACATATCTACATACAAGAATTTGGATATATATATATATATATATATATATATATATATATATATATATATATATATATATATATATATATATATATATGTATGTATATATATATATATATATATATATATATATATATATATTCATATATATATGTGTGTGTATATATATATATATATATATATATATATATATATATATATATATATATATATATATATATATATATATATATTCATATATATATGTGTGTGTGTATATATATATATATATATATATATATATATATATATATATATATATATATATATATATTTGTATATATATATATATATATATATATATATATATATATACATACATACGTATATATATATATATATATATATATATATATATATATATATATATATATATATATATATATATATATATATATATATATATATATATATATAGTCTAACTCCGAATACTTTTTTGGGGTAAACTAAACCTCCATTGGTAGGATAATACTTTTTATAGACTGACACTTTCTGAAACATATGGTGGTAATAATACCTTTAACAATAGGAAACCTTGAAAGGAAAGGCGTATTTTTATGGAATGGTATGAAGATATAAATTTTTGGATACTTTTGTGCTCAGAAACTTTGGTTTTTGATATGAGGCACTCATCTTAGCTCCTTATAACTGGTTTTAAGAAGCCAATAATGTTGAAACGTGATGCTATCCCTAGGGCCAGGGAAATGGTGGTGTATATTAGGACCGAGTACCCTGCTTATCATAAGTCCTGCTATGAATGTGGTTGTCATGAGATTAAGGTAATAAAAGTTTGTGGCAGGCATAACAACTTTTATTTGTGTTCGATTTACCGGAATCCAGACATGGATGATTTTATCTTCAATTGTCTTTTTACCATTATGGCTAAGATACAAGATGATAGAAAGGCTTCTTTTGTCTTTGTTGGTGATTTTGATGCTCACCATAGGGAGTGGTTAAGTTCTATCTCTCCTACCGATCTCCATGGCTTAAGAGCTTTAGACTTTGCCTCTGAATCAGGCTGTGAGCAAATCATAAATGAAGCTACTCACAGGTCTGGTAATTGTTTGGACCTCGTACACACTGACTCCTCTGGCGTTATATCTCGTAAGGTTGGTTCTCCATTCGGGACATCTGATCATGCCTTCATTTCATTAGTTGTGAAGACTGTTGTTGGACCTTGAAGCTTATGGAGGTGTAGACCCAAATTGTATTTTTCCTTTGTTTTTTATAAAGAGTTATCTGTTATTTTGCGCAATTTAGCAAGAAAAAGAACTTTTAGCACTTGTTGGAGAATTGGTAACGTTACTCCTCTATGTAAATATGTTTGTGGTAGCTCAAGTCCCACTGATTACCGCCCAATTTCCAAAACTCCCATATTATCTAAAGTTTTTGAACGTCTTCTGGTGAAACGTCTGAATATGTTTGCTAAAGGTAATCACCTACTCCCTAGTTTACAGTTTGGTTTTCGTAAAGGCCTTGGAGCATGTGATGCCCTACTTACAATCTCCAATGCTGTACAGAAATCCCTTGATTGTGGTCAGGAAGTTCGTACGATTGGCCTTGATTTTAGTGCTGCCGTTGACCATGTTAATCATGAGGCCCTTGTTTTCAAACTGAAACATTTGGGAGTGGGTGGGTCCTTTCTTAGCATTATTATTGATTTTTTTAAGTAATAGATCTCAAAAGAGTTGTTGTTGATAGCCACCTTAATGAGTATAGGAATGTGATATCCGGTGTTCCACAGGGTAGTGTTCTTGGCCCATTACTTTTCATACTATATACACATGACATGTGATTTGGCCTAGAAAACAAGCTTGTTGCATGTGCAGATAATGCTACTCTCTTTACATCAATTCCATCCCCTGAAAATAGATCTGGGGTTGGTGAATCCCTTAATAGATATTTAGCTAAAATTAGTCATGGTGCAAATTATGGGGTAGGAAGTTGAATCCTAAGAAAACTCAAAGTATGATTGTAAGTTGGTCAAGGACGGTGGGTCTTCAACATCCACATCTCAGTGTTGATAATGTTTCCTTAAATTTGTATGACTCTTTTAAAATTTTAGGTGGGATTCTCGACAGCAAATTTACTTTTGAGAAACACATTAGGTCTGTGTCTCCTTCAATGCCACAAATATTGGCTTATTGAGAAAGTCTTACAAGACTTTCTGTGATCAATCTATTCTGAAGAAGTCTTTTAATTCTTTCATTCTACCTTGTTTTGAGTAATGTTCTCCTGTCTGGTGTTCAGCTGCTGATTCTCATCTTAATTTTTTGGACAGAAACTCAATGTCTATTATATTTCTGATTCCTGGTCCAGATATTAATCTTTGGCACCGTCGTTCAATTAGTTCATTATGCATGTTGCATATGGTTTTTCATAACTCTGGCCATCCTTTACATTCAGATCTCCCTGGCCAATTCTATCCTGTTCGTAATATTAGGCAGGCAGTTAATTCTAATAGCCAGGCCTTCTCCATCACGAGGCTCAATACTACACAGTATTTTAGAAGTTTTATTCGAGCTGTTACCAAGTTGTGGAATGATCTTCCTAATCGGGTAGTTCAGTCAGTAGAACTTCATAAGTTCAAAGTTGGAGCACATGTGTTTATGTTGACCAGGCTGACATGAGTCTTTTTATTGTTTATATATGATATATCTGTTTTTAACGTTGTTAATTGTTTATATAGGACATATCTGGTTCGACACTGTTACTGTTTTTAGAATGATATATTGTTATATTCTCATCGTTTATTTATTTCCTTATTTCCTTTCCTCACTGAGCTATTTTTTCCTGTTGGAGCCCTTGGGCTTATAGCATCTTGCTTTTCTAACTAAGGTTGTAGCTTGGTTAATAATAACAATAATAATAATAACAATAATGATAATAATAATAATAATAATAGAGTCTAAAAAAAACTATCCAATTTTGCTATTCTACCTTGAGTAATAAAGAAAAAAAAACATTCAAACAATACTCTTATTAAAATTATCATGAATTACAAACCTATAAAACTTATGACCACTCAGTTAATCTAATAAGGTAAGTTTTTTATACATTAAATAGTATAAATTCAAATATAATCTCAAACTTCAATACATGTATCTCTAAAATTTTCATTACAAATTTATAAAATTAGATTCTAGTTGATAATAGCCATTCCATTTCTTAATTTAAGAATTCATTCTTCACTCTTCCCAACTTTTTACTCTCGTAATATTTGTTTTTTTTTTCCATATTAATTGTCCCACTAAATTATCTAGGAACAATTATGAACTCTTAATAAGTATGTAGCCTGATTAGTATATTAGCCAAGGAGACAAGTTTTATTATGATTCGGTCCGTCAATAAAAAGGAACTCGGAGGCTGTTGCTCTTTTAATATCAAAATTGAAACATTCCAAACAGTCAATATATAAGAGTAATTATAATATCACCAGCATCATCATCATCATTATCTCCTCCCACCCCACTGACGCAAGGGGCCTCAGTTAGATTTTGCTAGTCGTCCCCTATCTTCAGATTTTAAATCAATATTTCTCTATTCATCATCTACTTCACAGTTCATAGTCCTCAGCCATGTAGGCTTGTCTCTTTTAACTCTTCTAGTGCCTTGTGGAGCCCAATTGAAAGTTTGGTGAACTAATCTCTCTTGGGAGTGTGAAGAGCATTCCCAAATCATCTCCATCTACCCCTCACCATGATCTCATCCCTATATGGTACTCGAGTAATCTCTCGTAGTTTTATTTCAAGTCCTGTTCTACCGCTTAATGAACAATATTCTCCTGGGGGTTTTGTTCTCAAATCTACCAAATATATTGGATATTGTTTCCTTGTCATAACACGACTCATGTCCTTACACCAACACACATAGGAAAAAGAGATTATACATGTGCAGTGTCATTCACATAATTAGCATTCAGTAATTATAATTTTCTTCATCATCGTCATAATCATCATCATTTATATCGCTGTTGTCCTCAAACTGTCTGTAGGGCTTCATGGATTTTGTATGCTTATTAGCACAGCTGTCAACAGCACCGAACTTACAGTATGAATTACAGGACAGGGCTCTTACATGTCAACTGCATCATTGGCTTGAACATATGTGTGATGATATGCAACTACAAGCAATACTTTGCCGAACTGAAGGTGGGGCAATGGTTGAGGTACCAGAAACATGAGTCAACATATTCTTAATCTTCTCTATGATTTGCTGCCCTCCAGATCAGAACCTGAAGATGGGCATGTTTGATGTGTTGAACTGTAGCATCATTCGTTAGTGTAAGCCTGGGCTTTTGGTGGTTCTTTCTTCTTGATGATTATTGAAAATCTCAGAATTGAAACAGATGTTTACCCTGTTCATCCATATGAGCTTGATATTAAGCAGAGACCTTCTTTAATCCATACTTCTTCTAGAGATAGTGGATTTGCAAATTCCCAGAGGGTTACTCAGGAATTGCGAACCAAGTTAATTGTAAATACTTTCACTTTGCCAAAGGAATATGAAAGAGTGTCACATCCAGAAAGCACATGGGTGGCCAGCAGGTCTAGATATTGTCTCCCAGCTTCTCAGGTGTTGCCTTAATGTCATTGGAATTAATAGAACAGAAAAGATAACAGCAATGAACCTAATGCACGTCAAAGGTCATCAATTAACCCAGCAGATAAACATGAAAACAATGAAGTGATCATAATCTTACCTCAGCATTGTTGTACAAGTTCCACTGCCAAAAAATGCGTTTCTCACATGCCATTTGGAGTGAAGACATTCAAATCCAAGTTTTCGCACACAACACTTACCAGCCCATTTCCTCTTAAGAGTCCCTGAATATGGAATTCCTCCACGCAAGTGAATAAGGAAGTTGATTTTCTGAATTGTCTAACTTTCAGGTAATATATCAATAATTTCTTTAGATCAAGGAAAAATGTGTATTTTGAGTGCCAACCCCAGTGTTTTCTGTTAAATATCTTCAAAAAAAAGATCTTGTGTTGCTTGGGTAATCGATTGACAGAGATTTTCTGCTTATTTAACACAGGATCATCATCATTTGCTTAAACTAACTCTAGGCTTTCTAGCAAATGCTTCCAAAAACAAAACATACTAGCACATCAT
>NC_090737.1:68700422-68702922 GCF_036898095.1 Palaemon carinicauda
GGAATCAAGGGGGAACTGCAATATATGGAAGAGACGTAAATCAAGGAAACGTCTGTGAAAAATACAGCAACAAAGAATGTGAATTGAGTGCGGTAGAATTTGAATATAAAAAATTAGTGAATATTGTAGTGTACAAACCCCCATATACTAAGGAGTTTGACATCATAATAGACAAAAAAAAGATTATATATGTAGAAACCATAAAGACTGGAATATACGCCTATCCAGAGATTTTAACTTTCCTTCCATAGATTGGAAAGCTTCAAGATATACTATTAGAACATAATATGTAACAAATAAACCACATTCCAGCAAGAAAGGATAATGTCCTAGATTTAGTATTTGTGAATGAGGTGAATTATGTTGAAGAAATAATAGTGTATAACACAGGAATTTCAGACCACAATGTCATAGAATTAATAGTGCATTCCAAAGCAAGTGAACGCAGAGATAAAGAAAGCACAGAACGATGGAAAGGATATGGAAAATATATTTTCTATGGTAAGAATATAAAGTGGTCAGAAATAAATGAAAAATTAAATTGAACTAATATTGGAAAAATGTATTAGTAAGTGATATTATACAGGTAAATGAGGTTATATTATACAAAATACTGGGGAAAATTATTGAAAAATATGTACCCCCCAAAAAAAGAAAAAAAAATATCAAATATGCATACCAGGAGACAGAATGATCTAATTTCAGAAAATTAGAAAATGGAAGAAAAATTTTGAAAAAGAAAAAATGTATGGAAAATGATGGAAATGAAAAGATTGGTAGAAAATACAGAAAACAAGATTATACGATCGAAAGAAAATGAAAAAAGGGGCTTACAAGAAAGGACACTTCAAAATATCAAGAAAAACCCCAAAGTAATTTACTCCTATGCCAAAAATATGGATAAAGGGAGATTAGAAATAGGCCCTCTAAGAAGGGAAGGACAGTTAACGAATAAAAAAAAGGAAATATGTAACTTATTAGCAGAAAATTATAAGAGTAAACACGGCAAGAATTGTGAATGAGAATAATGAAACAGAAATGAGAAAACAAAATAGTTAATATCTAACGGATATAGATATTAATAAAGCAGATATTGCGCAGGCTATAAGCGAAATTAAAAACAGATCAGCGGCAGGGCCAGATGGAGTTCCAGCGATTTTGTTAAAAAAAAATGCACACACTATCGCAAAGCAGCTTGCAATACTGCTAAGATAAAGTGCAAATATGAGCGAGATATATGTTAAACATAGATTAGCATATATAGCCCCTATTTTCGAAAGTGGATCAAGACTAGAGGCAAGCAATTATAGACCAGTTAGTCTAACATCACATGTTATGAAAGTGTATGAAAGGGTAATGAAAAAAGAAAATAATGAATCATTTGGTTAAAAATCCTTTATTTAATGTAGGCCAACAAGGTTTTGTTCCTGGAAAAAGTACAGAAACCCAACTGATAGCACACTATGAAAACATATATAAAAATACGATTAATGAAAAAGACACAGGTGTGGTATATCTAGATTTTGCAAAAGCCTTTGACAAGATAGACCATAATATATTAGAGAAAAAAATGAAAAAGCATAATATTAAGGGAAAGATAGGAAAATGGATAAATAGAATTTCTACAAAACAGAAAATAGATAGGGGTTGCAAATGACGAGATATCAGATAAAACTCAGGTAATATCTGGCGTGCCACAGGGTACGGTATCAGCTGTACTGCTGTTTGTTATTATGATCTCAGACATGAACTGTAATGTTAAAGACTCTGTAGTGAGAAGTTTCGCCACTGACACAAGAATAAGTAGAGAAATTACTTGTCATGAAGATAGGAACTCATTACAAAGAGATCTAAACAAAATATATGAATAGGAAGAGATAAATAGGATGGTATTTAACTTCGATAAATTTGAATCAATAAATTATGGAAACAGAGAAAGAATGGTATATGCATACAGGGGACCTAATAACGAGACGATCACAAACAAGGAAACAATTAAAGACCTTGGTGCAACGACCAAATAGCAACAATGTAGGCTAAATGTAAATAAAAAATGGGAATGCTATTCAGACACTTTAAAACAAGAAAAGTTGAACGCATGATTATGCCTTGCAAAACTTATGTACGTAGTACACTCGAGTACTGCAATGTGATATAGTACCCACACTACCAAAAGGATATTCCATAAATAGAGAGTGTACAAAGGTCCTTTACTGCTAGAATAGAAGAAGTTAAGGACCTTGGCTACTGGGGAAGCATGGAAACAAATCGAAGGAGTAACTGAAAACATCATGGAGCTAAAAATATCAGAAAGAGCAAGTCGAGGTAGAATAATAGTGCCCAAAACTATACCAAGAAAACTAAGGAAGGCACACAGGACATTAATTCACTACGCACCAGCATCGATAATGCAGTGAATATTTAATGCGCTGCCAGCTCATCTAAGAAACATATCAGGGAGAGAGAGAGAGAGAGAGAGAGAGAGAGAGAGAGAGGAGAG
>NC_090737.1:68715422-68717922 GCF_036898095.1 Palaemon carinicauda
TTGGAAGAATCAAACCGATCCAGACAATCATCAATATGAGGGAGAGGAAAAGAATAATTTTTTGCATGGGCATTCACTTTACGGTAATCCACACACATGCAAAACATACTGTCTGCTTTCTTTACTAGTACTATAGGAGAACTCCAGGGACTTACTGATGGTTGAGTGATGTTGTGTTGTAAGATATACTCTATCTCTTTACTGACCAAATCCCACTTTACGGGGTTCAGCCGGTAAAGACTCTGCTTCACAGGGGAAGCATCACCTACATCAACATCATGACTTAAAATATTTGTCCCACCTGGTGCATCCTGAAAAAGATCTGAAAAGGAATAAATTAAATTAAGTACATGTTCCCGTTTGTTAACATCTATATGATATAACCTACTTTTTAACATCTCAAAATTTTGCATAATTCGCTAATGGATCACCTTGCTTACCAAAATAAGGTTTCAGACGATTAACATGAAATATTCTACATTAACAGCTTGAACCGAGAGCTTCAATTTCATAGTTAACCTCTGACAGTTTCCTCAAAACTTTCCAACGGCCATTGTATCCTGGTTCAAGAAAACTATCTGGGTCCATACTCAGCACAGAAACCAACTCCCCAGGTTCAAATGACCGTACCTTTGCCTTTTTGTCAAAGTAGTTCTTCATTACTGACTGGGACCGTTCAAAACATTTTCCCGGCAAACTTCCAGGAACTAACAATCCTTCCCTTCAAGTCTTCTACAAACCCTTTTTATATTTATTTCCTCCTTCCAGGTAAACTTCATCATTTCAAAAACAATTTCGAATGGTCCATGGACCTTATGCCCAAATACCAACTCGAAAGGAGCTACACCAGTGGAATAGTTAAGGTGATTCCTGATAGCAAAGATGGCAAAAGGGAGGGCTTTGCCCCAGTCACTATCATGATCATAGCAACGTACCTTCAGGACAGACTTGAGGGTCTGATTGAATCTTTCCACCACTCCTTGACTCTCAGGCTGATAAGGTACGCTGGTAATATGTTGAATGGCAAGTTAAGCACACTTACCCTTAAATACCTTACTCGTGAAATTCGTCGCGCATTCGATCTGAATTACATGAGGGAGACCATACCTAGAAAAGAAATCCATTAATTTTTCAAAGACAACTTTAGAAGTAATACGCCTCATAGGTATAGCTTCAGGAAAGCAAGAGGCTCTATCCATGATAGTTAGTAAATATACGTAACCTGTTTCAGTTTTGGGTATGGGAATTTCTACATCAATTACTAACTCAGAAAAAGGATCACATATGGTGGGTATGGGATGCAACGGGGCTTTATGGATCCCCAGTTTTGGTTTACCCCTAACCTGACAAGTCCCACACTCTCTGATAAACTGCTTCACACTCAATTTAATTCCAGGAATCCAAAAATACCTAGCCAGGCTACGAAAAGTTTTTAACACACCCAAATGACCTGAAAAAAAATTAGTATGAGCTAACTCCAAAACAGAATTTTTAAATTGAGAAGGTACCACAATCTGTTCCACCCAACCAGTTTTATTCAAATTATCAGATGTAGGACGACTAAACCTATATAGTAATTCCTTTACAACTCCAAACCTAGGTTTACTCAGATCCTCAACATCGCCCATATCAAAATTAAATTTTTCTTTTTGAGCTTTAATAAGAGCAGCTCTGTCCCAATCAAGTTTCATATTAACTACTTCATTACAACTACTCTCTACTGGCCCGGGCCTTAAAACATCTAACTCTACACTACTTAACATCAAGTCATCATCGCTATCCATATCAAGTAAAGTAGCAGCTTTTGCTGCGGACCGAGTCAGAACAGCCATGGGACTAGCATTTACTGATAATATAGGGAACAGCTCCCGTCCTTCACTATCCAGCATATCATTTCCCAGGATACCATCAATACCCGAAATAGGTAGACTATCCACCACAGCCAACTCAGTGACGGGATCATATCCTGGAAAAGACATGCGGACATTAACCAAAGAAGTGGACGCAACTGAATCTGGAAAACCTCCCAACAATACAAAATTTCCAGTATATTTCTCAAAACCATTTAGAGCCCTTTTCGGGACTAATGACCTGGCAGAACCAGTGTCCCTAAAAAGCTTCACCTGGGCAACACAAGAGTCAAAAATCAACTTTCCAGGCCACACATATTTGTCGTACTTGAATCATGATTGGGATTAGAAACATTAAGCTCACTACTATTAAATGAACTGCTATCTACTACAGGTCTGTCTCCAGGACTACTGCTACTAACCTTTGACTTATCACTAACCAAGGCTACAGGACTTTGATTATTTCGCTCTAGGTACATCCTATGAGCATTACACTAGTTTTGGAAATGCCCGGGCTTATTGCACCAATAACAGCTTCCGTTACTGCCTGAGCTTCTATTCCTATTGCACCTGTTATTTCCCTCACCTGGGAATTCTTTATTAGCAAAAATTTTAGGGGGAGGAGGACTTCCTTGGACTCTACCCACATC
>NC_090737.1:68725422-68732922 GCF_036898095.1 Palaemon carinicauda
TCACTTCATTTTCGGTCAATATCATCTCGGCAATTATTCTATTGTATCCAGGGGCTTTGAATCTCTTTATTTATTTATTTACTTTTTTTAATGATAGTTTCAACTTCAAACACACTTAATTCATTCATGGGAACATCAAGGTTTTCCTGAGCTTCAGGTATATGAATCCAATTATTTCCTTCATATCTCCTACTCATGACCTCACTAAAGTGTTCCTTCCAACGTTGCATTTCTTCATCTTCTGTTGTTATAATATATCCACCTCTAATTTTAAAGGTCATATGATTCTTCTTATTTGCCCAAGTGGAAATTTCATTGATAATTTTATGAGCAATTCTTACACCATGGCCACTCCACGAATTCATAGCTTTGTCAGCCTCGTCTGGTTTCCTGTGTAACAATTGTGTCCAATCATTCCGGGCTTTTCTTCTGATTACAGTATCAATACTAGAATACTTAACATGCTCTACCTTGTAATTTTCATTACTTCCTCGAAAACTTTCAACAATCAATTTCCGTCTTTGTCTCTTTCTTATAGTATCCCAAGGATTATTTGCTATCCATTGCTTTCTCATTGTAAATACATGTCCCAAAACTTCCGTACCAACTGACTGATATATGTTCGTAATAAACATTCTTCATTTAACTGAGTGTTCTTCGTCTCTTGATGTTTCTTGGACCCTGCTGCACACCAAACATAATATTTTCTCCTGTAATCCCTATCTATCTATAAATATATATATATATATATATATATATATATATATATATATATATATATATATATATATATATATATGTGTGTGTGTGTGTGTGTATATATATATATATATATATATATATATATATATATATATATATATATATATGTGTGTGTGTGTGTGTGTGTGTGTGTGTGTGTGTATATATATATATATATATATATATATATATATATATATATATATATATATATATATATATATATATATATATGTGTGTGTGTGTGTGCGTGTATATATATATATATATATATATATATATATATATATATATATATATATATATATATATATATATATATATGTGTGTGTGTGTGTGTGTGTGTGTCCAAGATATCTTTAACAATCCCCTCATACATTCAGTTATAGCCACGATACCTAAACTATATTTCATAAATTCATTCTCTTTCTGCTGTAGCTTCCCTATCTGATTTATGGTTCTAACATTCCAATTACCAATTTTCAATCTTTATTTAGTATTCATAAACCGGAGATTCTTAGGACCCTGCAACACCAGGCACTGGGGGCCATTCTGTCATTTTCGCTTTTCATGGAGTGACTAAATTCATAGAGGATTCATTGGCTAGATACAGCAAAGGACAGCCAGTTCCTTGTGATGCGTAGTGCCCATCTAACTAAGGTAAGTGACCCCTGCCGGTCTATACTAATTCCATTAAAATCATCCGCCATGCATCAGGAGTAAAAGCCGAAAAAAAAAAATTTGTCTATCATCTTATACCCAATCATTTACCTATGCTGGCACTGACTTCATCTAAATTTAGGAGGCATTTCTTCCACACCCAAAGTTCTCGTTACTGCCCCAAGTTGCACATCAGCTTATATAACCGTTGGCAAAAATGTTTTGCTAAGATATACCGCCTATCACGGTATATACCATACTTTGTCATTATTTTTTACGGGTTGATTACCTTAATATCCCTCCTTAACATCAATATATCCGTTTTCAAAACGGTAAGTGTTTCTTAGAATTTATTCCAGGATTTTTACCGGTTTTAAAGGCAAACTTTTAGCAGTGTAGTAAGTCTAAAAACGACAATTCTTTATAATACAAGCTAACGAAGTAGTAAAAGTTTATCGGGAATCCTGTCATATGAAGTTTTGAGCAACTACTGTATTTCTATGCCGCATTTAAATATTAAAGAAAGTAAAACAGGGAAAAATTGAAAACGTTAGTCACAAAGAGCCAAAGAATGAGATATTTATTACTTATTATAAATGTTGTGAAATATCATAATATTCGTAAATGTGTTTGGTGACAAATGACTTAACAACGTTTAAAGCTTAAATCATTATACCAAATTCTGAAGATAGCGATGAAAACCCAACTTTATCCGTACATAAGATCGTCATGAAATAGAAACGGCATATATTCGAAGGTGGTGGACTTATTAAGGGAAAAAATGAAGCCTAAAGTGGCTTATTCTGCTCATGTTAGGTATAGATATGGGTACGTCACCCAAAAGTTTTGAGATAGAAGAAAAATAAATCATATACTTTATACTTTAAATTTCAGCATAAAGATTATCCCAGGCAACTCCTGGCAAAAGTTTGCCGAAAATTAGTTACTATCAAGTCTCATAATAGTGTTGTATATTCCAACTGAAACACATGTTAACCTGCTTCCCAATGATTGAGTAAATGCTAAAATAACAATCACAGCAGGCAGTAGAATACGCAGTTAAGCCACCATTCCATGCATAGCTATTAGTGTTCTGGCATTGGAATAGCATGAATAACTTACGCCAATATGATCCCATTTTTGTAATAAATGGCCAGCTATTCCACTATTCAATCACATAACTTATTTACCCAAATGATAAAATCTATTTGCCTAAACTTTCACCAAAAAGATTTATCGTGCTTTTAATCCGAAAGAGTTTTAGTCATTTAACTGTAAAACATGAGCCCATATTCATTTGAAATAACAGTACATAATTTTTATCACAATATATAAAAAATATTTTTTTACTAATACTAATTTCTGTATATTTTCTTAGAGAATGAAGTTTCAGATAGGCAGCATCCATTAAAGCCAATACATCTATTATAAGATAACATCTTTGGGAGAATCTAAATCACTATCAATTCTACTTTTATTCTGATATTCATGATAATGTCTAACCAGGTATGTCCTGTTTGATGCAAAGTGGGGAATACCATATAAATAAAAATGAGGTGAATTTTTTGTTCTATAAGAAATGGTATCTTTTAGATTAGATTAAATGTAGAATATTTATATTCATAACTAATTTTTTGAAATCCGACAACTTGATTTGTTTACTCCTCAACATTATTCAGCAGGTAGTAATAATGGTCTTTGTAATAAAACCTAAGAACAATCTTGGATTTAGAGGTCAGCTTTCTATGTATTCCTAACAAAATTGTTTTCATTCAATATAATCCGCTACGTGGTGTAAGCTATCTACCCAGTGTTCGGAAAAATATATTAATTGAAAACTATCAGTATCAAGATATTCACATTAGAAAAGACACTGTATCATGTGCTGGAAGAATCCATATGATTTCAGCCTGGAATGATTAGTACAATAAAAATTTTCTAGCCTTTGAGTAAACGGGAAGATATTTTCGGAGTAAGTTCTCTTATCGTAAATCAAGAAAGTTTTATTATCGTTATGATATCGATGAATGATTTCCTTGAAAAGTAGAATAGCAAGAAAATCTGAAATTCATATAATTTGTATCCCTACAAAAATCAAACTGATATCACCCATTTCATGGGAAAATATTTATTGTTTTCGGTCAACTGTAAGCCCCCCATCAAACAGCTACCGCTTATATTCAGACGGAATTCAACATGGAAGTGCAATCAAATGCTGTAAAATTAATCATTTCCACATCAAACGATTCGCTCCTGCTGATGTGAACTGAAGCAGCTGTTGACCGTAGTACAGAGCTGAAGCGGATTACAATGTAAAGATGTCACTGGAGAATCAAGTTGAATATTATTGAAAGTGATGTGTAGTGTGAGATAGTATTCATAACAATTCTCAACATTCATGAGTGAAACTCGTGAGATAAATATAATTTTTGGACTGATACCTTTCAATTTGATACTAATTTTACAAAGTAATGTAATAATCAAATCCAATAATATTCAGAAATGCATATAAAAATTACCAAAAAAAAAATATCTTATGGCAATTATATAAATATAAATAACTCAAAAAATGAAAATGAAGATATATCTGATAGGATAAGGTATGGTATTAAACTTAAAATATAAAGTACGAACTATCACGCTAATATATCAGAAAATCGTTGTCCTGAATAACATGAAATTCATTACATTTATCATATATATGAAAGCTCGTTACTCGGCAATATGCGTTTATTTTTGCAAGACTATCGATGATATTAAAGTAAATTACGATTCCATTATCATACACTATACTTTTTTTTCTACAAAATTCTTAACCACCTCTCTCTCTCTCTCTCTCTCTCTCTCTCTCTCTCTCTCTGGATTTGGTAAAAAACAAAAATAAATCCTCCACATTCCTCCCCCCTTACTTTGCCAAATCCTTCTCACACAACACTTACATTATTTTTTTCATTACCCAGTCACAGTCGGGAACGGGACCTCTACTCCGAGTAACTGGGCCTCCATATACGCTTTCATTCACTTCTTCCTTATCAAAATCATTCGCTACATTAACATTATTCCTATCTAATTCCCTATCATCTAACATATCATGTACAATCATATCTACCTCGTTCTCATCTGCCCCTAAAATTACACTCATTTCTGTAAACAGTTCATCCATTTCATCAAAAACATTCTCAACTTTAGCAAAAGATTCATTCATGCTACTTATCATTCTCCTATTTCTCACTCTTGCGTTATTCATTTTTTCTTTTACATCATCTAACGAAAAGCCACACACACTATAGGTATCATTCATACTCAGCCATGATTCATCTGTATTAACACATTTATCTTCCATACACACTTGTACATTTACACCCTTGTCATACTTTTTTCTATTCTCACTTTTACTTCTAAAATTTTTCCTTTTTTCATCCTTACTTAAAACTTTTAAACGCCTCTTTTTCCTATATTCAACTAACACTGATTGTTTTTTCCAAGCCCTAACTTCTCATGCATACTAGATTCATACTTGCTCATTTCCAACCAATTATTCATCCCATTCTCACAAACATTGATCTTATTACTTCCACACGCATAGGAGGACCCACCCAGCTGAACCCTCTTACACTCTAGTTTCCCGAACATCCTGGCTGACTTAATCCCTTCCTCCTACATACTCCAGCTACATGCCCATCTGCACCACATTCAGTACACTTACCCCGTGGCTCCTTGCACATTCTAGCATAATGACCATCCTTACCACAATTACCGCAAATCACATTCATACAATTACTACGACATCCACTCACTATGTGCCTAGTCATACCACACCGATAACATTTTACCCCTTTCTCTTTCTTGCACTCGCTAATTCCATGCCCTACCTCACCACATCCAAAACAAGCACCTAGAGCCCATCTACATTCATTCTTCTTATTTCCTATTTTTCCACATCTATAACACTTCTCTTCACCGATACAACTACCTGACCTACCTCGCTGTGCACTAGCACTCCTATCCCTCCAAACCTGATTCCCTTGCCTAAACCCTTCATTTTTCCTTACAGGTATTCCCACATTACTCGCCCTAACATTCCTATCTACTACACTATCAGCTACCCTCATCGGTCCTCTCATAACAGCATCTCTAAAACTAACAAATTCTGGCACACTTTCTCCCATTCCAGTTCTTACACTCACAGATTTACTTTCTTTCATGCACCTATCTAATTCATAATCCTCAACTATTTCCAGTATATCTTCCCATGTCAATATCTCTTGCGTCCACCTCATTTTCTCCTTCCGTTTCAAATTAATAAATTCACACACATTCTCAGGTATGGTCGTCAAAAACTTCCTCATTAACTCCTTATTCTCCTTTATGCCTTCATCCCCATACTTCTTCCTTGCTAACGTTTCCAACCTACATACATACATTGATATAGCTTCTCCTGCATTCATCCTTCCCTCATCAAAATCATTCTTACGCTTATACCTAACACTCCCTTTTATACGTTTTACCTGCTTAATTATTCTCTTTTTCACACTTTCATAATCAACGTCACCTACACTCATTATCGCTCCATACAACGTCAACAAATACCCAGTCAAATATTCTCCTAACTCCCTAGCCCAAACTCTCTTACTATCACCATACTTATCCTGACAATACCTCTCATACTCCTTGAAAAATTCATATACATTCCTACTACTATGCTCATTGAACCTTTCACACTGAGGTACCTCTCTCATAAATACAGTCTTACACACATCACGTTCATTCTTACTGTTATCATCACTGCTACCTTCACTCTTGTTTCCTACTTCCTCGCTAGAATATAAAGAATATAATTCCACACTCATACTCCTATCCTTGATCATACTCTTCCTAGCCCTTTTCTTACTCACCACTTTCACCCATTCACGATCAT
This sequence comes from Palaemon carinicauda, assembly GCF_036898095.1. Lineage (NCBI taxonomy): Eukaryota > Metazoa > Arthropoda > Malacostraca > Decapoda > Palaemonidae > Palaemon > Palaemon carinicauda. Next base: position 68,731,742 of record NC_090737.1, read on the forward strand.
CTTTTCTATCATCCTGACACTTTTTCTTCTCGTTCTTCACATCACTTTTATCTTTCTTCTCATTCTCCCTGTTACATTTCTGTTTATCCTTACTATGCCTAATTCCCTTATCTTCAATCTCACTATCACTATTACTATTACTATCACTATCACTATTACTATTACTATCACTATCACTATCACTTCCTTTCCCATTATCACCTACCTTAACCTTATTTTCCACTATCAACCCATTACCCGAAGCAGAGGCCACTCCTCCGACTGCTCCTTCACCCATGAAAGTTTTCATCATTCCCATTACTTGCCCCATCATAGCTTCCATTCGTTTCTCCATTCGTTCTTCATTCTCTCGCGTCCTCATCTCAATACCCTCTTCAACTCTCTCTACAGTTCTATGAATTTCCCTCAGTTTCCTATGCATCTCCTCATTCTCACAACTTAACCTCTTATTCTCGTGCAGCAATTTCTCCTCACGCTCCTTACTCAGCCGCAATTCCTCACTTAATACCTTTACTTGATCTTCCATTTTTTTTTCAACCTTAATCTAATTTCTTATCCTAATGCAGTCCTTTGTCCAAGAGTTTAGCTTCAATCCTACCTTGGCAGTCCCTGTTCGGGTGCCAAAATAATGTGGCGGAATGTTGCAAGAACAAGCCCCACACCTTGAATCACACATACTGACAATTGTCTCAATAAAAAAAACTTTTCCCCTTACGTTATCTAAAACCAGACTCTTAGACAAAAGGACAAAAAACAAAGCTATAATACTATATTTCTTACACACCAAAACAATTAAAAAAAAAAAAAAATATTCAAATAACCAAAATAATGTCATTCACGAAACCTTAATACAAAAGACAGACAAACAAATCACCAAACCTAAATTTTCAAACACAAAATATTCAGTAAATATATGTGTGACCACGGACACCGTCGCCAATACTCAAAATAACCCTCACAAATCCGACACCGACACAGTTCACAAACAGTACAAAAAAATCCAAACTAAAATAATAATCACAGTATGTATGTTTGTATGTGGACACCGTTGTCCATACAAGGCCCAAGAGACCTTCATAACCTACTGCCACAACTTATAGGCAAACGGTAGTACCCCGAGTCCAACTACCCCACTCACTTCCTATATCAGGATTAATTAATCATAGTCATCATCATCATCA
>NC_090737.1:68740422-68743258 GCF_036898095.1 Palaemon carinicauda
CCTAAATTCATTCGTTGTTGTTCCTTCTGCTTTATGTCGAGTTATTACATCCGTTCTTCGTCGTGCACTCCTACGTTTTCCACCTCTATTCCAAGACGGGAATAGCATTCCTAGTTTCATGAGCGGGAGTGGTGGTGAGGGGCTGCTGCTCCACCCCTCTAACCTCCTTAGGCACTCCCTGGGAAGGTGCACTACCACCTGCTGGCAAGAGGGTATCCCTTACTGCTCACTGGGGGTGCGTCTGGCTCCCTTACCCCACACTCTGGGGCGAAGATTGCTAGCTAACCCCTTGGCACTCCTGTCCCCAGTCCTTGCAGGTCTGACGGACAGCCTGAGGTACCCTTAGTCCCCTTCCCGCGTCGTCTTCCCCTTTCTCTCGATGGTAGAGAAGAAACATGATTTCTTGTACCGACGCCGTTTTTATCCTCTTTTTTTTCTTTTTTTAACCAGCTTTTAGAAGGTGGTTTGTGGTCTGACATCCATAACACTACCGCTGTTCATCGTAGGGGCATAGAGCCCGTAGGTGGCCCCTTCCCACAGTTCAATCAACTGTCAGCCGCCACATTCCTACCTCTTTGACCTCTGCCTCTTCGAGGTTCTCTTCGACAAGCGCCCCTTCCTTGGTAGGTTGTCGATGTAGGTTGGGTGCCGGGCTGCCTTGATGGTTGTGTAGCTGCTATTATATGTGGCGGGAAATCATTCACCGAGTACCGGGCATACAAGAGCTACAGGATTCATTTCTCCCCTTTCTCCGACATCGCCACTCGACGTCGAACTTCTAGTGTTAACCATTATCACTATTGTCTTTTGTTTCCACTTTTTCAATAATAGCACGTCAGCTAAAATCACTTAGCACAGACGGTAATCTGTAATTACCCCACACCTGACACCATTTAATATGACCCGATCTGGGTCGTATCGGGGTTCAATGAGTTTTAGGGAAACATGAATAGAGAGGGATTTCATGCACAAATAATAGCCGAGTTGATCATTTTACACATGCTGAATTCTCTTAGTTTACAAGGCCGCCCTTAATTAAGATTATGTTCCGTTATTAAGAAAAAGCCCTCAAAAAATGGTAATCGGGTTGGAACACATGTTGGCACCTGCCATTTCTTACGTGACACACTCGCAAGGCCTTCGAAACTAGACTGTCTCCTATGGGAAGTTTACCCATCAACCATAGATGGGCATCGCGATGCCTGATCAATGATTGGTTGTTTTGACCCAAAAGTCTCATAACAACCAATCGGGAGAGGGTTTGGTGACGCCAAGCCTATAACCGTCATTTTCTTAGTGCCACAAAACCCAGAGCGTAACCGTCCTTCCTCTAAAAAAGAAGAAAATTCTGTTTACACTTCACTTATCCCGATCAGTAACGGCCAACTTGACTGTGATCAATTCATACACACACACACACACATATATATATATATATATATATATATATATATATATATATATATATATATATATATATATATATATATATATATATATATATATGCAGAAGAACCACAGGGAAAATGAAAATACGGAATATACACTTAAGTCCTGACTAGTTTCGTTTTACTTCCTCAGAGGACTGATTTATTGAGAGAGGTTTCTTACAATTTATAGGGAAAGCAAAAGTACGAACATACATATAGAGATTTTGAGAACAATGACACTCCCTTACACGCTACTGGGCTTGACTCATGTGTTGAGTAGGAGGAGTCCGCAAGCTCGTTAGACACCTGCTAAAAAGGGTCATTTCTAGTGGCGGGTATATTCTTGTTTTCTTCTTATTTTACTTTCAATACAGTTATTTATATGTCAATGCGGTAGACTTATCTATATAAATACATAAGCAAAACATACACAAACATACAAATATATATACATATATATATATATATTATATATATATATATATATATATATATATATATATATATATATATATATATATATATATATATATATATATATATATATATATATATATATATATATATATATATACAGATACAAATACATATACATATACATAAATACATACACATACACATACATATACATACACATACATATATATATATATATATATACACATACATATATACATATATACATATATACACATACATACATATGCATATATACATTTATATGTATATATGTATGTGTATATATATGTATATATGTATGTGTATGTATATGTATGTGTATGTGTATGTATTTATGTATATATATATATATATGTATTTGTATCTGTCTGTATGTATATATATATATATATATATATATATATATATATATATATATATATATATATATTATATATATATATATATATATATGTATATATATATGTATATACATTTGTACGTTTGTGTATGTTTTGCTTATGTATTTATATAGATAAGGCTACCGCATTGACTAATAAATAACTGTATTGAAAGTAAAATAAGAAGAAAACAATAATATACCCGCCACTAGAAATGACCCTTTTTAACAGGTGTCTAACGAGCTTGCGGACTCCTCCTACTCAACACCTGAGTCAAGTCCAGGTAGCGGGTAAGAGAGTGTCATTGTTCTCTAAATCTCTATATGTATGTTCGTACTTTTGCTTTCCCTATAAATTCTAAGAAACCTCTCTCAATAAATCAGTCCTCTGAGGAAGTAACACGAAACTAGTCAGGACTTAAGTGTATATTCCGTATTTTCATTTTCCCTATGGTTCTTCTGCATCTGAGCATCACGTTTTCCTGTGATTTTTACGCATATATATATATATATATATATATATATATATATATATATATATATATATATATATATAAATATATATATA
>NC_090737.1:68743758-68753758 GCF_036898095.1 Palaemon carinicauda
TCTCTCTCTCTCTCTCTCTCTCTCTCTATATATATATATATATATATATCTGTATATATGTATATATATATATATATATATATGTATATATATATATATATACCCATATATATACACACATTATATATAAATAATATAGTATATATATATATATATACATATAATTATATATATATATATATATATGCATATATATATATATATATATATTATATGCATATATACATATATATTTTCATATATGCAGTATATATATATATATAATATATATGTGTGTGTGTGTGTGTGTGTATTTTTGGGCTCAAACCATGTCATCCTGATGGAAGTTTCCTAAGATTAGCTTCCAAAGGGATCTTTTACTATAATGATATTCCTAGATATATTACCTTTAGGTCTCCAGAATTCTAACTCCTGGCATGAATATCTATAAAATTTCTCTCAAAGATACTGCATAGTATCAGTGGACGTATTCTTGACACGCCACATAGCAATCTCACCTCGAATTGCGTTTACGCTTCGAGGTGGAAAGTGTCAAAATTAGAAGGGTGAACCGTATCTAGGTTACCCCACTTCCCATACTACTATTAAGTTTTGACAATAGTGCCATTTGCAAGATGGCGGACATTATCAATTCTGTAGCGAATTCACACTGTGGTGTTCCCTGTTGATCTAACTTTTACGATCGATTTACAAGGATTATTATGCAATCTCCAGCTTCTTCGCTTCAAGTAAGTTGAGTATTGATACTTTACAATATGTATATTTTAGCTCCTGCTTCACAATGAAATTAGAATAATTTATTGTGATTGGAGCTAGTCCTGTTACCAGAGTCGCCATGCGCACGTGTCCTTCATTAGGCATGTGTTATTTAGTTAGTAGAATGACATTCCCTGATGAAATAGCATTAATTAATCAATCTTGAAAGCTATTTAGGTAATTTTATACTTGTAAATATATTTATGATATGCATAATTTTTCCTTTTTCTATGTCGATCGTATAAGTTAGAGTTTCGGTGATTTAGGTAACCGAGATCTTGTTTTACCTAGGTAACCTAACCTAGGCGATAGAGTTTACTTTCGACATTTCCCCGGCTACCCTCGTGTATTGGTTTATCTATTCAGACGGAGATAGATATCTCTTAGAATTATTATATAAACTGATACTCGTCTCTAGTGGAATATTTAAGGATAATCTCTCCTTCCCGTCTGAGTCTAGCCTTAGGCTACAACCCTAGTAGGTCATGCCTTGAGTTTTTTTCAGGCATGACTAACCTAGGGTTTTTTCAGTCCCTTTCCCTAACCACAGATAGCATCTTTTGGGATTGGGTCAGAGCCTCAGTGTGTTTAGTCTTATGCTGGGCAGCCAACCAGGTAGGGTGAATAGTCATACCCCTGCGGGCTAGGCTGCCGGCATAGGAGGCTAGCTCTCCTTAGGCGCCACTTGAAGTGGTTGTATGATGCCCACCACCTTCTCCCTGAGGTCTAGAAGGCTAGTCCTGTCCTCGCAGAACCTAGGCTGAAGAATAGGCATTCTTCTGATGCTGTAGGATGGCGCTGGGCACTAGAACTCTGTTTCTCCTTGTTGAGAGGAGGCGGCAGCTGCTGCCGTCCCATCAACTGTTTCGGGCAGACCCTAGGTTGGAGAATAGAATTCTCCTGCCACCTAGGATGGTGCCGTTACTGAAACCGAGTTTCTTAAGGGTGTGTAGGACCGGCAACCTTGCTGGATCCTTCCAACAGCTTATACAGGACCCTTTTACCTCCCCCTCTGTCCTTTTGTAATGGCCCAGCCATTGTATCTTTTGGGTCGCTGTCCTGCAATTTCACTGCTTGCCGGTGGATAGTAAAGCCGGCCAGACTCCTACTCAATATTCTTCTGCCTGCGGCCATGACGGTTGCCGGCGGCCATGACGGCTGCCAGCGGCCATGACGGCTGCCAGCGGCCATGACGGCTGCCGGCGGCTGGCTGTTGCTGGCAGCCATGAGGGCTGTTTTTGGAAAGTCTCCTCTGTCACCAAGGTTCTTCAGCCGGCCACAAGTGCGACTGTCGGGGGGTACTACCGGCCAGACCAGCACAGACAGGTGCTGACTCAGTCAGCAGTATGCCGACTGTACTAATGCTGCTGGGTGCTAGTCTGCCAGCCATGTGCCGGCCGGACCTTGCCGACGATGGTACAGGTTGCGGGATGGAAGCCTGAATGTTACATTCTCCCCTTCCATTTGAACCTTCTTTCTGGAGAAAGGCAGCAATTTAGATATTTACATCCTTAATTAGTGTATACATACACAATAATAAGGCAGCCTTCACTCCATACTGTCTCTCCCTCTTATAGCTAGCATGGTTCCTGCACCAGCAGGGACTAGCTATGCCGGCTATATGCCGGCTGAATTACAGTATATGTTTATACAGGTAGTCAGTATATTTGCAGTATAGGATATACTGCAGATAGAAAGCTATTGTATATATTATACTAGTTATTATTTTCCAATATATCTTGGGTATCCTTGCCCAGGTGTTTGCTGAGACCAGTCCTATATTGAAAGAATAGATTTTCTTAAATATTCTGATTAGAAATCAGTTTTCATATTTCCCTACATTAATAAATAAATTAAAGGGCTGGTGGTATTACACTTCTATCCTTAAAAGGTTAGAACCCTTATCCTTGAGTTTCCCTGATCAGGAAACTATGATTTTAATATTGGAAGGGAAGGTCACAGCCATAATAGCAGCACACTGGCTGAAACACATTTTATATAATTATACAGTAGTCGGGATTTTGTAATATAGTATATGCTGCAAACAGATAGAAAACTATTGTATATATTATACTAGTAGTTATTTTCCAATATATCTTGGGTATCCTTGCCCAGGTGTTTGCTGAGACCAGTCCTATATTGAAAGAATAGATTTTCTTCAATATTCTGATTAGAAATCAGTTTTCATATTTCCCTACATTAATAAATAAATTAAAGGGCTGGTGGTCTTACACTTCTATCCTTAAAAGGTTAGAACCCTTATCCGTGAGTTTCCCTGATCAGGAAACTATGATTTTAATATTGGAAGGGAAGGTCACAGCCATAATAGCAGCACACTAGCTGAAACACATTTTATATAATTATACAGTAGTCGGTATTTTGTAATATAGTATATGCTGCAAACAGAAAACTATAGGATGATGATCATCATCAAGTACGGGTTGTTCGATGTCGAACGGCCCTGGCCCTCTGCACAAAACTTCTCCATTCATTCCGGTCTTGAGCTTTCCTTTCCAACTCCACCATCGTTAGCCTGCACATCTCCATGATATTGTCACTCAATCTAGTTTTAGGCCTTCCTCTCGTTCTTGTACCATAGACTGATCCAATTAGTAGCGTTCTTTCCTGAGTATTGTGTTTCCGAACCTGGTGTCCTATAAAAGTTAGTTTTCTTTCATCCAAAATGTCAAGTAATCTTTTTTCGATATTGATCTTTTGTAGAACCTCCACGTTAGTCTTTTTCGCAATCCAGCTTATCCTAAGGACTCTTTTGTAACACTATAGTTCAAAACTTTCTAATCTTTTCCGATCTGTAGCTTTTAAAACCCAACATTATGAGCCGTATGATGCGATGGGGGAAAACAAGTGATTTAGGAAGCCGCTTCTTTGTGTTTAGAGTGATATGTCTGTCTTTCCACACATTACTTAGAGCGATGGTTGCATTCTTTCCAATACCAATTCTTCTTTTGATCTCTTGGGAGTCGTCTCCATTATTGGTGAATTCAGTGACCTTATCTAGGGCAACTCCGTATAGTAGGATTTCTTGATCAGACGGGGCTTTTGGACACTTTATGACCTTTGTTTTTTTAGCATTTAGGTACAGTCCCACTTTTTCACTCTCAGCTTTTACTTTTGATACTAATGTTTGGAGGTCCTCCATACTTCCAGCGATTAAAACCACATCGTCGGCATATCCGAGATTAGTGATCTTTTGTCCTCCAACAGTTATGCCTCCTTCGTAGTCTTCAAGCACATTTCTCATTATGGTTTCCAAGTAGATGTTAAAGAGGTGGAGAGAAACAATGCATCCTTGTCTGACACCTTGTCCGATGTTAAACCAATCCGTTGGGCCATAAGATGTTCGCACTGCTGCTTTCTGTTGATTGTACAGCGCTTTCAGAAGTGAGATGACATGAGGTGGAAAACCCATAGAGTACGTGTCGTTCCATAAGATGTCATGTGCAACTGTGTCAATAAAACAAAGGAATACGTCGATTCCTCGTTCTGTTTTTTTTTTCAAGGATCATCTTGAGATTCATGATTTGGTCTCTGGTGCCTTTCCCAGGACGGAATCCTGCTTGTTTGTCAGCGATTTCTTCGTTCAGTTTGTTTGCCATTTTCTTAGCCATGATTTTCTAAAGAATTTTGCTACTGTGACTAATGAGGGAGATTTTCCTATTTTTGCTGCATTTGAGGGTGTCACCTTTCTTAGGGATGGGGACAAAAACTGACTCCCCCCAATCATCTGACCATTTGTTTTCGATCCAGATTGTTTTGCAGTGCCTGTGGTAGAATATCTCGACGTTCTCAACTCCATTCTTTATCATTTAGGCTGTGACCTGATCGTTTTCTGGACTCTTTCCAAGTTTGAGTTATACAGTAGTTAATTTCTAACATATCTTGGATACCCTTGTGCGGGCTTCTGCTGAGACCGTTCCTATATTGAAAGAAAAGACTTCCTTCAATACTCTGATTACCCCACAGTGTTAAAGAATAAAAAAAGGGCAGTGATTTTTACACTTTTCTACCCTTATGGGTTAGAACCCTTTCGTTAGTGTTCCTTGATATAGGAATCTCCTTATAGTTAATACTGAGGGGAGGTAACAGTGTTTGCTTGCAGGGGATACACAAGTATGTGTCTCCCACTATCCCTTTCTAGCTTACTATCCTAAGCTATTTTAGTTAAAAGATGACTTTTACATATTGCTTATCAGTGAGATAATCATCTGTATACTCGTTCTGCTTTCCTTTCTTTACAGGAGGAACCCCAGATGACATGTGTTGCAGTCTTCTGCAATATCAAGAGTAAGTACTTTTATGGTCATAATACATGAAGGTTTCATGCCCCCTGCAATATTATTTCCGAATCCCTGCAGTATTGTAACACTCAAGTTTGCAATGTATGCTGGACCTTAATGTCCAAGGGTTTCAAGAATCTCAAGTCGATGGAGTCTAGGGATGCAGCTCGTAAAAAACTACGCAACTGGGTGAAAGGATTCCAGAAAATATCTCCGGGACCATACCTACCTAATGATAGGATGCGTATCTTACTATTCCCGAAAGCAAGTAGGGAAATAGTGGTGCCCCATGTACGATTCACACCTCCCTGCAGCCAGATAACCATTGGGAAGGAGGGCAGGAAGCCGCCACGGCAAGAGATGGACAATGTCGTGTTGGAATTGCTCCCGTCTGTGCCGGCTCTAGAGTCGTTAACATCGAATCTTCACCCTCTACACCTCTATTAGACAAAATGGACCAATTACTGGCCCATATGAAAGGTCTAATAGAAAACAAAAAGGAGGAACCGAAATTCAAGATGGAGCTCTGTGAAGCTACACTTCTCGCTCCCTAAGGGTCATACAAACGACCCAGAGACCAAGACCTTCCAACATGCTCCAAAACAATCCCTGGAGATTTGCGAAGCTTATGCCAATTTTAAACGGCAAACTCTACATCTCGGAGAAAATGGGTGCAGTTCCTTTTGACGAAATCCAGTTTTGGCCAAGCTTTGACGCTTTCCCTAATTGCTTCCTTTCGCCTGAAGCGTGAACCAACGCCAAGAAAAGAAACGGAACTGAAGGAAGTCATGATTCTCGACTATGATAAGGCACAAGCTATCTTGTCAATTAGCCTTAGAAATGCGGGTTACTCGGTGTAAAAAGTGTTCACACTAAGTAAGACACACTTCCTTTCTTGCTCCTGCTTCAATATCATTCCCCTTTACGTGGAAGGCATTCAAATCTGTTACCAAGGCAGTGGAGGCAGATAGACCATGTCCTGCACTCGAGGAGTGCAAGCCTCTGTCACCAGCCTTCCCCATGCAGGAGAAGGATTGGAAGGAAGTTCACTTAACCTTTTCAGTAGGAAGACTAGACTTGGATGTCGCTAGATGACAGTTTAGCAAGGATCTCCCTAAACTTTCTGAGTTTCTTTTGAGCAAGGAACAAGAGACAAAGGATAGACTTGCATCCTCCCTATCCTTATAGAACTGCATAGAGTTGTGTTCAGTACATCAAAGTACCCCAGATATGCTCATGGTCTTGGCCAAAATGCATATGGCCACCTTAGTAAAAGACTTTTATGCCTTTATTTAGGCCAGGAGAGCCCGTAAGGAGTTTGTTTTCGCTGCCACAAAAGTGAAACACGAAACCAGGAAGCTAATATCTTCCAAAATCTGGGGTAGAGACCTCTTTCCAAACGATGTAGTTAGAGAGGTGATTAAGAAGGCCACCACGGAGAATATACGGCTTCTCCAAAAGTGGGGCATCTTTTGAAAGAGAAAGTCTTCCACAGTTGTGGGTCCCCAACCTAAAAGGAAGATGGAAAAGTCTAGAAATTTTCCTCGGGCTGTTCACAACATCCCACAGTTATGGTGACTACGTTGCCACAGGCAAGCGGTCGAATATGTAAACCTTCTGATCAGGCGAAGCAAAGAAACACTTCTGGTAGGAGAGAGGTTCCTTCAGGATCGCTGGACCTTTGATCCTTGGGTTCAAGGCCTAATCAAGATGGGACTAGGATGGAAAATAGACATGCCTCCACCATCATTTCCTCAACTCTTCCTACACTCCAACCCCCTCCTGGAAGAGTACACCTTAGAGATTTAGAGCATACAGGTGGTAAGGAAAGTATAGTCCATCGAATTCTAGGGAAGGCTGTTTGGTGTTCACAAGAAGGACTCAAGAAAACTCAGTCATTCTGGACTTGTCGCCACTCTACAAGTTCAAATAAAAGAGCAAGTTCAGAATGTTAAACCTTCTGAACGTAAGGACGTTATTTCAAAAAGGGGTGTTCGCAGTCTTGTCACACCTGAAAGATTGGCAGCTTCCAGTCAGTCGCCCCCTCTCCTACCTAGGATTCAAGTTACAGAGGATAACGTATATCATAGGAAAGATACTTGTTGGACTAAACACAGTCCTAAGTATCTTCATGGGATTAGCGGACCCAGTCACGCCAAAAACCAAGCCTGGAGATGGTTCAGGCAACATTGTACCTGGACGAAAGGCTGGGGTGGGCTGCACCCGAAGTGGCTGGTCTATGAGCATCCAAGGAAAGGATCCGGTTCCCGGAACATCGGGGATGCAGGGTATGCTTCAAGAAGTCTGGATTCTCTCCAGCTCAAAGACTTCAATGGTTGAAAAACCATTGAAACCTGAGGTCACACCAACTCTCCTTTCCTTTGGGGATGTAAAAGGAGATCCCAGGGTCGGTCAAGAGACTATGGTAATCAGTCAGGATTCCAAGATGCTAACAGGGAGGAGTTCTGAACTCTCTCCAGTTCGCAATAGTGGCAAACCCAGTGCTAAGAGCACAGCTGAAAGATGCGTTAAGAGTCTGGAAAAGATACGCATCAAACGCTCAAAGAGATCTAAAAGGACCGATATCGGTCTTTCCTTAATCGCTTCTCTAACAATGTTCAAAGGCCAAAAGCCTATTGAAGACCGTGCCCTTGCAACTACCCCAACTATCGAAGATCATCCTCATGGATGCCTAGTCGGAAGATTGGAGTATTCACTCCCATCAGAGGAAAGTCCAAGGGATTCGGTCATTCCTATCCAAGGCCATGTTAGTCCTGTCGTCGGTGGGGAAACTTTCTCCACGCAGATCAGACCTCCTCAGTCTGATCTGGGACATCGAAGCGATTATGAGACGTCGGAACCGACAAAGGTAGAGAGCTTCTCATATAGTTTAGGCGATGTTAGCCATCCCTTACCTAAATGGATGGCACCTATCAGCAGTTCATGTACAATCAATCCGCAATGTGACAGCGGATGCTCTACTCGGGCTCAAGCTAATAGAGTTAGAATGGTCCATAGACGCAAGCCTATTCTCTCCCAGATGGGAACAAGTCCCCGAGCTGCAGATTGACCTCTTCGTTACGAGCGTCATCAAGATACTACCTCGATATGTAGCCCTATACGAGGATCCTCTAGTGGAGATAACAGACATCATGTCTCTATTATGGAAGAGATGGACTAAGGAATTCCTGTTCATCCCATCCAATCTCCTGCTGAAGGTCCTCAACAAGCTGAGATCCTTCCAGGTAGGAGTGGCACTGTTGGCTCCCAAGTAGCCCAGGAGCAACCGGTTCCCTTTAGTGAAGGCACTGAGGCTAAGGCTGGCCCTAGTTCTGAACACAATGCTATCTCAGAAGGTTCAGAAGTTAATTGCCTTTGATTTATCACAGAGAGCCCAAACCCTTCATCTCATGATTTTCTTGCCCTAGCGGATCTCAGAAGGCAATATAGAATTCTTAGAAGAATACAAATCTAAGTCAACTAGAAGACAATATAAATCATCTTGGAAAAAGTGGGTTGCTTTTGTAAAAGCAAAAGGACCGAAATCAATTTCAATGAACTTCTGTCTGTCCTTCTTTGTCTACCTTCATAATCAAGGCCTGGCGGCCAACACGATAACTACGTGCAAGTCAGCCTTGACTAGATCTCTTCTATATGCCTTTCAAGTGGATCTGGCAAATCAAATCTTTAATAAGATTCCGAAGGCATGTGCAAAGCTTAGGCCTGTAGCACTGCCAAAGCCCATCTCATGGTCTTTGGACAAGGTCCTACACTATGCCTCATCTGTGAAAAATGAAGATTGTTCCCTCAAGGATCTAACCAAAAAGGTTATTTTTCTGTTTGCTATAGCCTCTGGGACTAGCGTTAGTGAAATAGTGGCCCTATCTAGAGATGAGGGCCACATTCAGTTCAGAAAAACGGGAGAAATGAATCTCTTTCCTGATCCAACCTTTCTCGCTAAGAACGAGCTACCCACTAAGAGGTGGAGTCCCTGGAGAATCTGCCCCCCTGAAGGAAGATGTCTCTCTATGTCCTGTAGAGTGTCTAAAGGTCTATCTTCATAGAACTTCAGACTTCAGAGGAGGACAGCTCTTTAATGGAGAAACCTCTTAATCAAACTTATCCCTATAACAACTGAGGCCGAAGCTCACCTACTTTATTCGCAGAGTGGATCCTGACAGTACACCCTCACGTCATGATCCGAGGAAAACTCCTTCATCACTGAAGTTTTTTCAGCATATGGACTTTGAGCGTCTTGGCTCATATACTGGATGGAAATCATCCAGTGTTTTCTACAAACACTATGCTAAGCAGGTCCATGAACTGAAGCATTATGTGGTGGTGGCAGGTAGTGTATTAAAACCTGTCGTCTAATTCTGCAATGAACAGTTAATTGATCAGGACTGTCAATTGAAGGGAGAAGGTGTCAGCACTTTCAGTGTGATACCCTTTAAATGAGTGTTACCATGGTGACACTAAATCTGTTCAAAATCTCAGGTGTGGAGTTATATAAGATAACACTTGTGCGGTGTGTACGTAGTACACAGTGTCGATAGGATACAACGTTTACAGAAATTGTAAGGGAAAAATTTATTAAAAGTTTTTTTTCTTCAGTCTGAGAGTGGCACTCCTCATTTCTTCTCTTTCTAAAAAAGGAGAATAATTTCAGTATACGTCGCATGTATAATTCACTTATCATACTACATTCGCTTCAATTGTTATTTCATTTAGTCATTTATTAGAAATAAATGTCTATTAGAATGTAATTGCGACCTAATTCACCCGGCAATTTGCAAATTTAAGTTGCCAGAGTTCTTTGATTTACGCATGTAAGTAAACTGCATATTATTGTATGCTTACAAACAATGGATATAATGGACACTTATATTGTTCCGAAAATATATACAAACCGTGAGACCGTTTGTATACCCGGTGAATACTTAAGT
>NC_090737.1:68758758-68763758 GCF_036898095.1 Palaemon carinicauda
AATTCCTTCCATATGCCTTAAGATGGGATATGGTTGAGTGGAAGTCCGAATTTATTTCCCTCTTCCACTGGCACACTCTTTCAGGATGTAGACGTCTTAGTTGATCTTAGCGTTCTTTTATCCTTATCTTTTTCTCCTACTATCAATCATGGTCTACGTTAGCATTTAATTCTGACGCCAGTTTTGGATGGCTAGGCTAACACTTCGCTGTTAACCCTTTCCTCGGACATCGTAGACCGATGCCGCTGGTTAGGTCCTAGGTATGTCTGCCGGCAATTATCCTATGTCTTCCATCCAAATATTAAACATTATATTGCCGCGGTTTCCGGCAGGTCTGGTAGATACCAGCCTGCCGGCATATGCCGGACTAGCCCCATATGCTGACAATGCCGGCAAGGCTGACTTTGTCGGCCACTTTTATTATTATTTTATTGCCGGCAATTGCCGGCAGGTTCGACTAGACGCTGGCCTGTCGGCATACGCTAGCTAGCCCATCATGCCGACGTTGCTGGCGGGGCCGGCAGGCCCGGCATTGCCGGCTGGCCCAGCACTGCCGGCAGGCCTGGCATTACCGGCAGGCCCTGCATTGCTGGCGGGGCCCGGCATTGCCGGCGGGGCCCGACATTTCCGGCGGGGCCGGCAGTGTTGGCGGGGCCGGCAACATTAACGGCATACTGCCGCCGACAACTGCTGTACCCAGGAAAAATTATTATTTTTTCCAGCCTACAAGTGGTTCTTGTACAGCAATTTGTGAGACCATCATATAGAGAGATGATTCTTTTCTATAATAATGGTTACATCCATTTAATATTATCCACTATATTGAACATTTTAAGAGGATGTGTCAAGAAGACACTAAATATCTCAGATATTTCCTCTATTATTATTAAATTCTTTATGAATTTTTTAGTTCAATATTGGGGGGGGGGGGTTCATAGCAAATGGCTGATCGGGAAACACATGTGGGTGTCTTTCCTTCTATATCTTACCATATCTATCTACCGCTAGAGAGTTATGGGGTCTTTTGACTGGCCAGACAGTACTACATTGGATCCTCCTCTCTGGTTACGGTTCATTTTCCCTTTGCCTACATACATACTGAATAGTCTGGCATATTCTTTACATATTCTCCTCTATCCTCATACACCTGACAACACAGATTACCAAACAATTCTTCATCACCCAAGGGGTTACTGCACTGTAATTGTTCAGTGCCACTTTCCTCTTGGTAAGGGTAGAAGAGACTCTTTAGCTATGGTAAGCAGCTCTTCTAGGAGAAGGACACTCCAAAATCAAACCACTGTTCTCTAGTCTTGGGTAGTGCCATAGCCTCTGTACCATGGCCTTTCACTGTCTTGGGTTAGAGTTCTCTTGCTTGAGGGTACACTCGAGCACACTCTCCTATCTTATATCTCTTCCTCTTGTTTTGTTAAAGTTTTTATAGTTTATATAGGAGATATTTATTGTTGTTACTCTTCTTAGAATATTTTATTTTCCTTTTTTCCTTTCCGCACTGAGCTATTTTCCCTGTTGGAGCCCCTGGGCTTATAGCATACTGCTTTTCCAACTAGGGTTGTAGCTTAGTAAGTAATGATAATAATAATAATAATAATATCCAAGCTAAATATTCTAACTGTTGTTATGTTGAAATCAGAAGATTTCACAGAAAACTCATTTGCTTTTCTTTTATTTACAGGAGGAGCATCCTGAGTGCGGGAACAATTTTTGTAAGGTCCGCAGCAAGGACTTCTACGGACATGGCGTGTGTAGGTCTCACGCCCGGTGTTCCACCACCAAAGGGGCTCTCAAGTACTGGGACCCGAAGGTATGTACCGTGTATGAGAATTTGCTTAAGGAGGCTTTTGATGAACAAAAGTCTACTGAGTCTAGGGATGCAGCTAGGGCTGCATTGTGTAAATGGGTAAGAGGTTTTCAAAAGAACACCTCGGGCCCATACCTTCCTAAAGCTAAGATGAGGGACTGTCTCTTCCCCGGAGCGCATGATGACGCTATCATCCCCAAGACGAAACCTGCAATCCCTTTGGTGCAGATTCAGGTTCAGAAGCCTAAAAAACCTGATGTTGCGGATACTTTGGAAAGTATCCATTTAGACGACAATATGTCTGTCATCTCTGAGGAGACCGAGAAAAATCTCCTTGTAGAAGAGTTAGACCAGGAGGCAGTAGTCCCTCCTGCTAGTGATGTGGAGAACGTCGAAGTGGCTTCGGTTTCTTCGGCTGCGGTGGCTGAGCCAGCACCTTCAACATCTTCACAACCACCTCATCTGGAGATGGTTACTAGTACTCTCCAGTCCTTAATGCTAATGGTTTATGACTTACAGAAGAAGTCTACCGAGAAAGAGACCACTTTCCAGACAGAAATTGAGCAGTTGGTTTCTTCACGCCTAGCCCCGAAGAAGCTAAACGTTAAGAACCTTCTTGCATTCTCCGACGTTAACCCGTGGAGGTATGTGGAACATATGCCTATGTCAGCAGGCAGGATCATCCTCTCGGAGAAACTGGGTTCCGTTCCAGTGGAGGAGATTGAGTTTTGGCCCAGCAAAGGGGTCTACCCGTACTGTTATGTCCGGCTCAAAAATGAACCGGTAGCCAAAGAAGAAACGGAGCCCAAAGGAGTAATTGTCTTTGAGCTCGCTAAGGCGCAAGCTATGCTTACGTCAAGCCTGAAAGAGAAGGCATTCACTAGCTCAAAGGTGCCGGCTTTGAGCAAGAAATACCCATCATTTATTGCTGACCCTTTTATGGATAAAGGGTTTAAAGCAGCCCTGAAGGCGGCGAGGGCAGGAAAACCCTGTCCCACGCTAGAAGAATGCTAGCCTTTCTCCCTTGCTTTCCCTTCAGATGATAAAGACTGGAAAAACGTTCATGTTACCTTCTCAGTCGGGAAGCTGGAGGCCGATATCGCTGGATGACAGTTCAACGAGGACCTCCCAAAGCTGTCAGAGTTTCTCTTAAAAAGAGAACACGAGACTAAAAAACGCCTGGCTGCGTCTATGTCTCTCCAAATAGGGCTAGAAACAATGGCTAGCATTCCCGATACCCCGGACATGTATATGGTCTTTGCCAAGGCTCACTTGGCTACAGTAACTAATGACCTGTAGAACTTTGTCAGAGCCAGGACGGCTTGTAGAGAGTTCGTGTTTGCTTCCGCCTCCATAAAACATGAACCCAGGAAGCTCAGAGCTTTTAATATCTGGGGAAAAGACCTCTTTCCTAGTGATGTGGTCAAAGAGGTCGTAGATAGGGCTGCCTCAGAGAACAGAAATCTTCTCTCCAAGTGAGGCTTATCCTTAAAGAGGAAATCTTCGGCTGAAGGAGGTCCCCAGTCGAAGAACAAGTCTAAACGACCTCGGTTGCCCTCTCAACCAAAACAGGAACACCAACAGCTTCCTGTGGCCACGGTGTCCCACAAAATAGCACAACCTACCACCACCTTTGAACCGGTGCTCCAAACACTGGCGACATAGTCGCCAGTTTTCACCCCAGCCTTTGAAAGGCAATCGGCTTCTTTTAAGCCAAAGTCTCGAGGATCCTTTCAAGGTTCCTCTAGACACCCCCTTCAGAGGAAGAGGCTACAAGGGTGGACGTGGCCAAGGAGGTAAATCCTCCAATCAGCACTCAAAGTGAGATGCTGCCGGTAGGAGGGAGACTTCTCCACTTTTCAGGATCGGTGGACCTTCGATCCTTGGGCCCACAGCGTGATCAAGATGGGACTAGGGTGGAGTTGGAACCCGACTCCACCAAGCTTTCCTCATTTCTTCCAACCTTCCACCCCAGTTTTGGAAGAATATGTCCAGGAATTACTGGACAAGAAAGTAATACGGAAAGCAAAGTCCATCAAGTTTCAAGGAAGGCTATTCTGTGTTCCGAAAAAGGATTCGGAAAAGCGCAGAGTCATTCTGAACTTATCTCCACTCAACAAGTTCATTGTGAACTACAAGTTCAGAATGCTGACGCTTCAGCACATAAGGACCCTTCTGCCCAAAAGGGCATACACAGTCTCCATAGACATGACGGATGCGTACTGGCATGTACCAATCAACCGTCAGGTTTCCCCCTACTTAGGGTTCAAGCTCCAGAAAAGAAGATATGTCTTCAGAGCTATGCCCTTCGGTTTGAACATCGCACCGAGAATATTTACAAAGGCTTGCGAACGCAGGTACTCGACAACTACGCCTCAAGGGTGTTCAGGTAATGGCTTACCTGGACGACTGGCTGGTGTGGGCAGCATCCAATGAAGAATGCGTGCAAGCCTCCATAAAGGTGATCCAGTTCCTAGAGTATCTAGGGTTCAAGATAAACTTGAAAAAGTCTCGGCTGTCTCCAGCTCAAAATTTCCAGTGGCTGGGAGTTCACTGGAACTTACAGGCACATTGCCTCTCGTTGCCGATGGCAAACAGAAAGGAGATAGCTGGGGCCGTCAAAAATCTTCTTCAATCCCGAAGAATATCAAGAAGACAACAGGAGGGAGTGTTGGGGTCTCTCCAGTTTCCCTCTTTGACGGATCCACTTTTGACAGCACGACTAAAAGATGCATCAGGGATCTGGAGAAAATTCGCTTACAACGATCGAAGAGATCTACTAAGACCACTACCAAGTCGTTTACGATCAATTCCCAAGTCATGGTCGGAAGTGAAGAGCTTAATAGGAAAAGTACCCTTGCAACCACCCCTCCTGCAGTCACCGTCCACATGGATGCCTCAAAGGAAGGATGGGGGGTTCATTTTCATTATCGAAAGGTACAGGGAACTTGGTTCCTCCTCTTCAAGTCCTTCCACATCAATTACCTGGAAGCCATGGCAGTGTTTCTTTCCCCGAAGAAACTGAAACTTCACCGCTCTATCCACATTCGTCTGGTTCTAGACAGCGAAGTGGTTATGAGATGCATAAATCGACAAGGTTCGAGATCGCCTCAGCTGAATCATGTGATACAAGCAATCTTTCATCTGTCCAAGAAGATGAAATAGCACTTATCAGCAA
>NC_090737.1:68771777-68774277 GCF_036898095.1 Palaemon carinicauda
CTTTTATATTTCATCATCATTTTAATCATTTGCTTTATCGTAGAGATTACCATATTTCCATTGTGTGTGTATCCGAAAGAAAATACAAACTCCTGCTTAAACAACCAATCCCATTTTTCTCTTTGTGTTCGGGGTTACAAAGAAGCGTGTGGGCATTACCTCGTGCTGAACCCGACCTCCTCGAAGAGAAGCACGTGTTTGCTACCTGCGCCCTTAGACATTTGGCTGGGTATTGTGTTGGCCTGTATTCACAACCTTTTAAAACTGTCTTTTCTGCTTTTCCTTCTCTCTACATCCTTTCTTCGTTTTGTTCTTGTACCTGGGGCCACATACTCACGTAACAGAATATTTATATCTTTATACATATACATATACATATATATATATATATATATATATATATATATATATATATATATATATATATATATATATATATATATATATATATATATATATATATACATATATTATTACTATCCAAGCCACAACCCTAGTTGGAAAAGTAAGATGGTACAAGCCCAGGGGCTCCAACAGGATAAATAGCCCAGTGAGGAAAGGAAATAAATAAATGAAGAGAACAAATTAACAATAAATCATTCTAAAAAAAGTAACAACGTCAAAACAGACATGTCATATATAAACTATTAACAATATCAAAAACAAATATGTCATAAATAAACTATAAAAAGACTCATGTCCGCCTGGTCAACAAAAAAGCATTTGCTCCAACTTTGAACTTTTGAAGTTCTACTGATTCAACCACCCGATTGGGAAGATCATTCCACAACTTGGTAACAGCTGGAATAAAACTTTTAGAATACTGTGTTGTATTGAGTCTCGTGATGGAGAAGGCCTGGCTATTAGAATTAACTGCCTGCCTAGTATTACGAACAAGATAGAATTGTCCAGAGAGATCTGAATGTAAAGGATAGTCAGAGTTATGAAAAATCTTATGCAACATACATAATGAACTAATTGAACGACGGTTCCAGAGATTAATATCTAGATCAGGAATAAGAAATTTAATCGACCGTAAGTTTCTGTCCAACAAATTAAGATGAGAATCAGCAGCTGAACACCAGACAGGAGAACAATACTCAAAACAAGGTAGAATGAAAGAATTAAAACACTTCTTCAGAATAGATTGATCACCGAAAATCTTGAAAGACTTTCTCAATAAGCCTATTTTTTGTGCAATTGAAGAAGACACAGACCTTATATGTTTCTCAAAAGTAAATTTACTGTCGAGAATCACACCTAAAATTTTGAAAGAGTCATACATATTTAAAGAAACATTATCAATACTGAGATCCGGATGTTGAGGAGCCACCGTCCTTGACCTACTTACAATCATACTTTGAGTTTTGTTAGGATTCAACTTCATACCCCATAATTTGCACCATGCACCAATTCTAGCTAAATCTCTATTAAGGGATTCACCAACCCTAGATCTACATTCAGGGGATGGAATTGATGCAAAGAGAGTAGCATCATCTGCATATGCAACAAGCTTGTTTTCAAGGCCAAACCACATGTCATGTGTATATAGTATGAAAAGTAATGGGCCAAGAACACTACCCTGTGGAACACCGGATATCACATTCCTATAATCACTATGGTGCCCATCAACAAAAACTCTTTGAGATCTATTACTTAAAAAATCAATAATAATGCTAAGAAACGACTCACCCACTCCCAACTGTTTCAGTTTGAAAACAAGGGCCTCATGATTAACACGGTCAAAGGCAGCACTAAAATCAAGGCCAATCATACGAACTTCCCGACCACAATCAAGGGATTTCTGTACAGCATTGGAGATTGTAAGAAGGGCATCACATGCTCCAAGGCCTTTACGAAAACCAAATTGTAAACTAGGGAGTAGATGATTACCTTCAGCAAACCTGTTAAGACGTTTTGCCAGAAGACGTTTTAAAAATTTAGATAATATGGGAGTTATGGAAATTGGGCGGTAATCAGTGGGACTTGAGCTACCACAAACACATTTACATAGAGGAGTAACATTACCAATTCTCCAACTAGTGCTAAAAGCTCCTTTTCTTGCTAACTTGCTCAAAATAACAAATAACTTTGGAGCTAGGAAATCTGCTGTCTTTATAAAAAACAAATGAAAAATACCATTTGGGTCTACACCTCCATAAGCATCAAGGTCCATCAACAGAGCTTTAATCTCACGAGATCGAAAAGTTAGCCTCAGGAAAACAGGAATGAGGAGGTTTAAGTTTTTCATTACTCTGTTTACTGCCTTTTCCTTTGGACAGTGAGTGACTGAGCCATCTGGTTTGAGTAAAGGAGGAACTGTTGCATCTACACCAAAGAGTGCAGATTTAAGGGTAGACCACCATTTATGTTCCTGAGTTGTACCAGAAAGTGTTCCTTTTATGGTTAAATAGTACTCCTTTTCAGTTGAGGCATAAACTCTCTGAGCAAAAGATCGAAGCTGAGTATAGTTGCTCCAGGTCAAATCTGATCTGTTACC
>NC_090737.1:68784277-68789277 GCF_036898095.1 Palaemon carinicauda
AATCAATTTAATGTTTTATCAGATAATTGTGAGACAATACATTTTCCTATGAAACACACGACCGAATTAAGTAAAACAGTGCATGCTCCCATAGATTTGCAATGAATTCATACAATAATAAGCCAAAATGAGTTACGACCAACCTTATGTGCTGTAAATTTAGAACACAAATCCTTTACGTTATTTTTTGACTCTGGTAGTCCACGTAATATCATGGATTTGAAGACACATCATTTGTTGTTTTCCAACTTTCCGATTGAAAAATCCGGAATTAGACTCTTGGGTATAGGAAATAATGAATTAAATGTCATAGGCATAACTCATGTTCAGTTCAAAGTCGGTAAACGCATGTTTGCCGATACATTTGTTGTTGTAAAAAACATTAATATGTATCCAGCTGTAATTATAGGATACCCACCTATGGGAAATCAAAACATTATCTTAGCCCCTGCCAAGCACGGCGTGTATATCAAAGGGAAATTCTATAAGTCTTCTAATACCTTAAAATCAGTTTTGGATAAAAAGGAGACGACAAATGTAACCGTAAAGTACGTTGAAGAACCAATAACTTGTCTCACTAATAAAGAAATAATATACGCGACCCGGCAGAATTCTCGTTCACCCGTAATATCATCTTGCACGCAATCTATCGAACCAAACGTACCTTCGAATTTAATAGTGCAAATAAAGAAAACATTACCGGGATCTGAAATATTAATCCTTTCCGACACTTTGAAAACTAACGGATTGTCTGTCACACAAGCTATTTATACAGTAGGCTCACATCAACAATGTAATATTGAAGTCTGTAATCATTTAAATAACACTTTAGTAATTCACAAAAATCAACATATCTTGGATATAGAAGTTTATAAACATCGTATTCTTACCGTTGCTGAGATCAATCACTCTCAATCAGTTGTGGATGAATCCCTTTTGCGATCTATTAAAAATAAAATCAATAAAGACATTCAAGACGAAGAAATTCAGCAGAAAATTTTTGGACTTTTAACTAAATATCATGACGTTTTTTCCACTACGGATGGATCCTTAGGAAAAACAGATGTGATCGAGCATCAAATAAGGTTAAAGGACAAGCAGAAAATTATCTATGTACCCTCGTACAGACTCCCTATGAAATTCCAGAATGAAATAAATGATGAAGTAGGTAAAATGCTAGAAGAAGGAGTCATAAGGAAATCAAACAGCCCTTATAATTTTCTTTTAATAGTTGTACCGAAAAAAGATCGAACATGGCGTATCTGCGTCGACTTTCGTCGTCTAAACAAGGAGACGATCCCTGATTGATTCCCAGTGCCATGTACTGACGATATTTTGTCTTTGTTAGGTCAGAATAAATATTTTACCAGTTTGGACTTACTAAAAGGCTTTCACCAGATATCATTAGAAGAAGACAGTATCCCATACACAGCCTTCAGCACAGCCAGGGGACATTATGAATTTTTACGGATGCCTTTTGGCTTACGTTGTGCTCCTATAATATTTACAAGAATAATTAACATAGTGTTTGGAGACTTGGTAGGGGATATATTGCATGCCTATATGGATGATCTTGTAATCTTTTCCAACACCTTAAAAGAACATCTACGTAAGTTAGAACTAGTACTACAGAGATTAAAACAACATAACCTAAGGGTAAAGATTAGTAAGTGTGAGTTTTTCAAAACAGAATTAATATATTTGAGTTTCATGGTGTCAAGCCAAGGTCTTAAAGTAGTCCATGATAAGGTGTCGGCTATACGTAATTTTCCCATACCTACTAATGTTAAGGGAATACAGCAACATCTGGGTTGTAGTGGATATTACAGGCGTTTTATACGCAACTATTCAATAATAGCCACTCCTTTAACTGATCTTACGAAGAAGGGCGTAGATTTCATATGGTCTGAGCAACATCAACAGGCGTTTAATACCTTGAAAGATGAACTGTGTAGTTCTCCTATCTTAAAATTTCCTGACTTCGGTAAGGAATTCTTCATTGCAACAGACGCCTCAGACTTAGGAGTAGGAGGGGTATTGCTTCAGCAATATGATAAACAATTCTTCCCGATAGCTTTCTATTTTCGAAAATTGAGAACTTCCGAAAGTAAGTATGCAGTAATAGACAAGGAAGGGCTAGCTATTGTTAATTCACTAGTGCATTTTAAGTTCACAATTTACGGTTATCCCGTTAAGGTTCTTACTGACCATAAACCACTAACAGAGTTCTTTAAAGGCTTCAACCACAACCCTAAACGCACTCGGTGGCATTTGATCATTCAAGATTTTGGTGCAAGAATCGGGTATTTACCTGGGAAAGCAAATATCATTGCGGATGCATTATCACGCCACCCCGTGTCATCTTGTACGGAGCCTTTAACTGAATTAATAGATATATCAACATCCATGCCTATTGTTAAAACGATATCTGAACAAGATGATTTAGGTTGGAGCGCTGAATTGTTACAGACTGAGCAAAGAAAAGATCAGAAAATAGAAACAATTATAAATGCTTTGAAAGGCAATCATAAGGAAAAGGGATATATAAAGTATAAGCAGCAGAATTATATAATCAAAGATAATATTCTGTGTAGGACTGTGACAAGGAAAACCTGCAATACACCACATGTAACTAACGACCAGGTAGTAGTACTAATCTCACTTACTTCCACTGTCCCGAATTGGTTGCATTCAAATCCATTACATCGACACCCGGGGTTCTCATTAATGTCACAGAAAGCCAAATCATTTTCTTATTGGCATACGATACTTACATATATAAAAAGACACATAGCTAATTGTCGCACATGTCAGGAAAACAAAGGGCATACGAAAACACCTGTCAGCCTAGGAGCTTATCCTGTGACCAATCAACCCTTTGAAAGAATACATTTAGATTTGTTAACAGGATTTTACGAGTCAGACAGAGGAAATAAGCACCTCTTAGTAATTATAGAGGCTTTAACTCGATATACAGAACTAATAGCGCTTAAAACTAAAACTGCGATTGAATGCGCTAGGAAGTTTTACGAGTGTTACATTTGTAAACATGGAATTCCACACATGATAATCTCTGACTCGGGTGGTGAATTTAATAATCACTTTCTTACCTCATTGTGTGAATTCCTCAGCATAAAGAAAATAGATACCATGATATATCACCCGGAGTCGAATGGGCTAGTGGAAAGAGAAAATAGGAAAATTCTAAATATATTAAGGGTAACACTAGGGGGGATCAGACCCCAACTGGGATATTGCAATACCGGCGGCACTGAGTACTCTGAATTATTCATATCATATATCAATTAAAATGTCACCGCATGAAGCATTGTATGGTACCCCAGTTAGAACGCCTTTCCATGTATTAACGCCTACAACTAATCTATCAAATCCTTTAAAAGAATGTATAAATGCAAGTATAAGTCGATATGATATCCTTCGAAAGAATTTAGAAGAATCACAAATCATAATGAAAAGGAATCATGATAAAATAGCGAAGCCAACTAAAACATATACCGTGGGTGATAACGTGTATATTCAAATCAATGTGCGCAAAGGACTCAATTATAAACTAACACCTAAGTTTGAAGGCCCATTTAACATTTTGGAAACATTAACGGCCAATAGGTTTAGAGTTCAAAACGTATCCCAACCCACGGATGAGAGAATAGTACCATTGGCTCACATAAGAAATTAAAAAGAAAGAGGGAAAGAAGTGAGGGAAAAAGTTTTTCTTTTATGTGATTAAAAGTTTTCTTCTTAATACAGGAGTAATTACATATATTTTTCTCGTTACAGGTTTCCAAGATGAATTTTTTGTTGTTGGGAGTGATATTGTTCGCTCAGACATTTTTCTCATGTGGGATGAGCTCTAAAACTAAAAGTATAAATTTTAAATATGGCACTATAGTTGAAAGACAAGAAGACGTTTTTATTACATCAAGCAACGTAGTTGTAGAAGTGAATATGCAAGCAATTTTTCTTCAAGAGAATGATATCACTAGCTTAAGAACCGCCATTTCAAGGATTTCTGCCTCATTGGATGAGTTGCATAGAAGACATTTTCATTTGACTACAGAGAGTTTGCTTGGATCAACATTAAAAGTTGCAGAGATGCTATCTGATGACTTGAAAAATAGGACTTACGAGACAGGATCTTTGGCTTATGACCTTTTGATGTGGACTGTAGGACACGAACATAAAGAAAGATGAAATCCGTTTATTTATGCTGCATTAAACATCTTTGGGTCTGTTGCAAGTTTAGGTTTAGAAATTTCCTCTCGTCTTAAAATTAGTAATCAAAATAAGAAAATTGAGTTCTTGACTCATGAAGATGAATCGATTATGTCAAAACTAAGGAATCAGTTAGCTTCAATCAATAAAATTATGGATTTAGTAAATGAACATTCAAATAATATCATTCAGATTATGGAAGTACAGGATTTGTTGGCAACGTTAACGTATTATGATTCAAAGATAGATCACATACATAACAGAATTGCACATTTCATTGAGAAATCCAAAGATTATGTAGAAGCTAACACGTTAGCAACTAAAGGTGTACTGTCGCCCCATTTGTTGCCTATAAATTACTTAAATTTAATTCTGGAGAACGGAAGGGATAAACTAGGTTATGTTCCTTTGTTAGACGAACATAGGTTAGAATTTTATTACAGCCTAATTACAGTAAACGTTGATAATAACAAGATTAGGATTACAATTCCCTTTGATTCTTCTGATGCCTGGCAATCTAACAGAATATCACCATTTCCGACTTTCATGACGAATCACTCAAACCCAGTAATATCCAGTTTGATAGGACACGTATTGATTTCCCCAGACAAGGAAACATATACGGTCATTAAAGACTTAAATCAATTAACTCACTGTTCAGACGCAATGGATAGAAAAATATGTACAGCTTTTTGAATTCCATAAAAACTTAATGGATTTGAATTCCATAAAAACTTAATAGATTCATGCGAGTTAGATATAGTGCT
>NC_090737.1:68794277-68796777 GCF_036898095.1 Palaemon carinicauda
TATTTAATGATACAATACACTTAATATTAGATAAGCCTTGTGAGCAAACTTAACAGTAAATATGAGCAATGACAATAACGGGCTCACAAGGATACCTAATACTTAGAAGCTGACCCTAACAAAGCAAGGAAAGGACATAAGCCAAAGGCTCAAATAACATAATACGGGCCCAATAATGAAAAATCCCTAACCTATAATTATAAGATTGAAGGAAGACTAGAGAAAATAAAGACAGGAAAACCTTAAATCTCCTTCCTAACCATGTTGGTACTAAACTTAAAACTAACCCAATACTGACAACTTAATATAACATATATATATATATATATATATATATATATATATATATATATATATATATATATATATATATATATATATATATATGATTAATAACTAAATACACAAACGAAGTGCACAGGAGTTCAGGGAGTCTCTTCAACTTCCCAGCAGATATACGAGGGAGCCCACAAATTGTCCAGGTAAATCCAGTGGTCAAGATTAATTTCGAGGAACAACACAGGATAATCACGTCTTACCTGGCAATGGCCCTCCCTACGGCCCTTCTCTCAAGCCATTAGCTCTCCTGGACATGCAGCTCAAGACGGACAGGACAGTGGTTGGCGTAACGCCTCCTACGTGGCGGGAAAGTGTTGACCACGTCTTCCGCCAAATCCTCCGGTGGGAATCAGGAGTACAGGTGTCGCAAGTGACGATAACCTGCGATATCACAGCCGTGATCAAACTCCACAATGCACATACGTCTGAGTATTCCTCCAAAAAGGCGTAGGATAATTCTCCAGAAGGCTGCCAACGAAAGAGCGTACATCCAGAAGCTTATACAAGGCCGAACTGTCTTAGCCCGGCCTCCACTCACCGCACTACAGTTCCGTCCCAACTCGAAAACAAAGTAAAAACAATTGTTACCGCGATAGTTAGGCAATTCACAACAAGGAGGAATCACTGAGCAAAACCACTGAACGTTACGTTAACGTAAACAAAAAAAAAAAAAATGCCTGTTGCTAGTTTACTTTGTGGTCGGTATGTAACACGAGAATCAACCTGGCATCTCGAAAAGGAGCAGTAGATGTGAGGACTTTTACCCCGGAGTGAATAAAAACTGTTATCCACAATGTTACATGTTTTATGATTATTGCATTGATAAGTTCTTATGTTCAGTTATTTCTATTGTTGTTTAAGTTCCCATTACCATTGTGGGATTTGAGTTATGCGAATTTTGAGATGTTACTTAGGATATGCAGAGATGTCAGTATCCTTATGATAATTGAGCCTATGGGATATCAAATAACCAGTATGGGGGGGGGGGGCGATTAGTTTACTTGAGGAGTTAAGCTGAGACTTTAGATGATTTGTTTTTATAGGGTTTTGATAAAATTGTAACGTTATTAGCCATGTAAGTGTGGGAGAGCATCATTCGCTGTGAAGATTTTGATGACTGGATCACAATGCTTTGTTAGCTATTTTGTTGTACACATAAATCGCAACGAGGAGTTGCGGTCGTTCGTAGATCGCTGATAGTGGAAAGAGAGAGAAAACGACAACATGCAAAAGAGAGAGAGAGAGAGAGAGAGAGAGAGAGAGAGAGAGAGAGAGAGAGAGAGGGGGGGGGGAACTTCCACATTCAATTGATTGAAATGGCGTGAGATATTTCTATTTAGAAAAGTAGATGATTAAGAATTATTTTCAGCAATGTAACGTGAAGTCGTTATGACTTAGAGCAAAGGCGAAGAGGCCTTGACACGGGTTGTACCCCGTCACCATCACCTCCCTGCGAGCAACATAAGTTCATTTACAATACCCTTGTCCTAATGGAATACAAAGTAAACGATAGGATATTTAGGTTCCGATACATTTTCAGAAACGAATGTCTCTAAAATATTTGCTTGGAAAAATTTGACTTAATGACCAGTTATAATTTCAATATTAAGACAGATTATGAGAGATATCATTACTCAAGATGAACTATTAGTTGATGATTGCCGAATTTGAATTATGATACAAAAAATTTTTATCCTATCGTAACAGAGTAGTTGTGCAATGCGAGGATAAGGATTTTTTGCTTAATGAGAGAGAGAGAGAGAGAGAGAGAGAGAGAGAGAGAGAGAGAGAGAGAGAGAGAGAGAGAGAGAGAGTTGTTCTACCAATGCTGAGAGAGTGCAAGGGTCTCGTATTGAAAATGTCTTTTTGTGTTTGATGTTTGGGTCACTCATAGAGACGTAGGCTAGGTGTCACACAAATGTTAGTTCGCTTAGATTGATTGAGTTTAATGGGATTTTACTTAGCAAAGACTGGCGGGTACAGATTAAACTGGGGAGTCATTGACATTACTATTGTAGTTATTAAATGTCAGAGTTTGAGGGGTATTATTGAGGTTTGCTTTCCGTAAGACATTGCTTCAGAATAGTACTCGGCAGAAGGCGGAGTCGGGCGTTGTCGCAAGATGAGCCTTCACTTGTTATAAAACAGTTGTAGCACGCGC
>NC_090737.1:68806777-68821777 GCF_036898095.1 Palaemon carinicauda
GAGGTGAATGCTAGAGTGCTTGGACGAGGATTAAAACTGTTAGGCGAGAATGATCATGAATGGGAGGTAAATCAGTTGTTGTTTGCGGATGATACTGTACTGGTAGCAGACACAGAAGAGAAGCTTGACTGACTAGTGACAGAATTTGGAAGGGTGTGTGAGAGAAGGAAGTTGAGAGTTAATGTGGGTAAGAGTAAGGTTATGAGATGTACGAGAAGGGAAGGTGGTGCAAGGTTGAATGTCATGTTGAATGGAGAGTTACTTGAGGAGGTGGATCAGTTTAAGTACTTGGGGTCTGTTGTTGCAGCAAATGGTGGAGTGGAAGCAGATGTACGTCAGAGAGTGAATGAAGGTTGCAAAGTGTTGGGGGCAGTTAAGGGAGTAGTAAAAAATAGAGGATAGGGCATGAATGTAAAGAGAGTTCTGTATGAGAAAGTGATTGTACCAACTGTGATGTATGGATCGGAGTTGTGGGGAATGAAAGTGATGGAGAGACAGAAATTGAATGTGTTTGAGATGAAGTGTCTGAGGAGTATGGCTGGTGTATCTCGAGTAGATAGGGTTAGGAACGAAGTGGTGAGGGTGAGAACGGGTGTAAGAAATGAGTTAGCGGCTAGAGTGGATATGAATGTGTTGAGGTGGTTTGGCCATGTTGAGAGAATGGAAAATGGCTGTCTGCTAAAGAAGGTGATGAATGCAAGAGTTGATGGGAGAAGTACAAGAGGAAGGCCAAGGTTTGGGTGGATGGATGGTGTGAAGAAAGCTCTGGGTGATAGGAGGATAGATGTGAGAGAGGCAAGAGAGCGTGCTAGAAATAGGAATGAATGGCAAGCGATTGTGACGCAGTTCCGGTGGGTCCTGCTGCTTCCTCCGGTGCCTTAGATGACCGCGGAGGTAGCAGCAGTAGGGGACTCAGCAGTATGAAGCTTCATCTGTGGTGGAAATGTAGGAGGTTGGGCTGTGGCACCCTAGCAGTACCAGCTGAACTCGGCTGAGTCCCTGGTTAAGCTGGAGGAACGTAGAGAGTAGAGGTCCCCTTTTTGTTTTTTTTCTTGTTGTTGTCGGCTACCCCCCAAAATTGGGGGAAGTGCCTTTGGTATATGTATGTATATATATATATATATATATATATATATATATATATATATATATATATATATATATATATATATATACATATACTTATATATATATATATATATATATATATATATATATATATATATATATATATATATATATATATATATATATATATACATATATATATATATATATATATATATATATATATATATATATATATATATATATATATATATATATTTATATATATATATATATATATATATATATATATATATATATATATATGTATGTATGTATGTATATATATATATATATATATATATATATATATATATATATATATATATATATATAAATATATATATATATATATATATATATATATATATATATATATATATATATATACATATATATATGTATATATACATATATATATACATATATATATATATATATATATATATATATATATATATATATATATATATATATATATATATATATATATATATATATATATACATATATATATAGTATATGTATAGTAGCGATAATCTATGATAAAAATAGCTCTTTCAAGATGATATACATAGATAAGTATACATGGGTAAAAGTAGTTAATGGACGAGTGGTAGAAAGGGCAATAATGAATTATGCATTGATAATAAGAAAGATGTTTGGAATATTGAAAAATTACATGTGTTTCGGGATATGGCTGATGGTAATCCTCATCATATATTGATTAGATTAAAATTAGTTTTAGCAAAAAAATCAGGAAATAGAATTGGGGACGGCAAAAGGTAGCTATTGAGGGCGAAGATGAAGGGGAAATATACAGAGAGGTTATTTGAAGAACGGCCAGAATAGTAGCGCTGAATATTTAGAGAAATGAAGAGAGAAAAAAGCAGAAGTAGATCTTAAGGGATTTGGTCGTTCGTATGAAGAGAGTAAGAAGCTTTGGAATGAAAGACGAAAATGGAAGGGTGTTGAAAGAACTTGAGGATAGGAAAAGAAGGATGACTATTTTGAAAGGTTGCTGAATTTTCTGGAAAATAGGGAGGAAGGTATAATTGTCATTGCAGGTTTTCAGTTGCCATTAATCGGAGATCGGAATGGGAGAGATTACAAGAGAGCCAGGGAACCGAGTACCAGATGCAATGAGAGCAACAAAAATACCTGGTGTGGATGATGCAAGGGCTGAGATGTTAAAGTAAGGGGGTTTGACTGTACTTGGAGTGATTGTGTAATATATGTTTTTGTTGTCAATGGCACCATTGGATTTAGTGTGTGCATGTATAGTTGCACTATACAAAGGTAAGGGCGATATGCATTAGTGTTGTAATTCTATTGGTATAATTTTTTTTTATGGTGGTTGGCAAAGTGTATGATAGTGATGATTGACAGGATTAAGGATAAAACTGAAATTCCAAACAAAGAAATGCAGGATGCTTTTAAAAGAGGTAGGAGATGTAGGGATAAAATTTTTGTATTTAGGAAGATATCTGAGAAACATGTAACAGAAGGTAAGGCGGTATATGTTGTATTTGCGGATCTTGAGAAAGATTATAATAGAGTTAATAGGGCAGGGATGGGGAATGTGATGAGGTTATATGGAATTAGAGGAAGACTGTTGCAAGCAGTAAAGAGTTTATATATATGCAGTAAAGCATGTGCTAGGATAGGAAATGAAGAAAGTGAGTGGTTTCCAGTGAGAGATGAGTTGAGACAAGGATGTGTGATATTGCCATGTTTTTTAGATTGGTTTGTTGATGGAGCTGCAAGAGAGGTGAATGCTCGGATGCTTGGTTAAGGATTGGAAATGATAGATGATAGTGATCATTAGGGGGAAGTGAATCAGATTTTGTTAGTTGATGATATTTTGTTGTTTACAGACGCGGAGGAAAGCTGTGTGGATTGATGACAGAGTTTGGAAGGGTATTCGAGAGAAGAAAGCTGTGAGGTAATGTAGGCAAGAGTAAGATTATGGGATGCATGAGAAGGGAGGGGGCTGCTAGATTGAATGTCAAGTTTAATGGAGAGTTACTTAGGGAAGTAGATCAGTTTTTGTACTTGTTGCTGCATATGGTGAAATGGAAGCAGATATATGTCAGAGAGCAAATGATGGATTAAATTGTAGGGGGTAGTAAATGAAGTGGGAAAGAATAGAGGATTACAGATGAATGTAAAGAGAGTTCTGTATGAAAATGTGGTTGTACCCACTGTAATGAATGTATGAGAGTTGTGGGTAGTAAAAATTATGGATATAGGCTTACAGAGATGAAGTGTGTGAGCATTATGGCTGGTGTATCTCGATCAGATAGGGTGAGGAACGAAGTAGTGAGGAGGCGAATGGATATGAGAAAGGAATTAGCAGCTGCAATGGCTATGAATGTGTTGTGGTGATTTGGCTATGTAGATAAGATGGAAAATAGCCTTCTGCTAAAGAGGGTGATGAGTGAAAGAGTATATGGGAGAAGTTCAAGGGGATGGATGAAGTGAAGAAATCTCTAGGTCACAGGAAGATACATTCGAGAGTGTCAAAGGAGCAAAATAGAAATGTAAATGAACTGCGAGCGATATCGAGACACATCCAGTAAGCCCTGTTGCTACCTTGGATCATCATAGTAATGGCAGTAGGGGAGTGCGCAAATAAAGCTTCATTTGTGGTGGAAACGGTGGAGGGTGGGCTGCGGCATCTTAGCGGTACCAACCAAATTTGGCCGAGTCCCTCATCAGGCCGAGAGGAACAATGAGAAGAAGAAAGGGATTTTGATATAGTGAAAAATCGAGGAGGTTAAATTGGTGGAGGTGATACAGGTAAACAATGCATATTGGAAACGGTGAAGCCAACCCTCATAGCCGACACACCCTTTCCGCATTACTGTGGAGTATTATCATAATCCTAAGAACGGTCAATCCCTCGGAAAGGGAAATAGAAGATTAACAAAGTGATAAAATATTAATCTGTAAATCGATAATTCCCTCTAATATCTTCATAAGGTACAAGGATTTAAGATAAAGTGTCTTCTGGCCTCTAAAATGAAGTAGGCATAAAGGAGGTCAAAGGAAACGATTTGTGTTTTGTGATTTTTCAAACTATAAGTTAACATACATTTCATTCAGGAAGTGACCACTGGCCCCTAAAGTGTATCAGTTTTGTATACGTCTTACTACTTCTCATTTCATTTTTTGCCAGTAATCTTGCTGAGAATTTTCTAACAGCATAAAAACGTCTGATCTGCAGGTATTATTCTACAACAGCGTTTGTAAGTAAAACAATATGATTATTATCTAGTTTAGATTTTTACATATGCTTACATGATTTTGAAAATGTATTTATAAAAGTATAATATTCTGAAACAGGTATTAATTTTTTTTTTTTTTTGGCATTGCCTTTTTTATCCAATTCCATATGCATATCACTGCCAATTGATATAAAGTTTCTCAAATTTATTTTCACTGCACAGGCATGTATTTATCACGTACTCAGATGAGTATATTAAGGCACTTTTATTTTTCAATCCAATTAAAGAATGTAAAGAGATGTTATATTAGTACCAGCTAAAGCATTAATACAGATTTGACATTTCAATGATTTTTCCAGTTTAAAGACAAGGAATCCTGCAATATAGGTAACAATGCTGCTTGACAAACGATGACTTCTTGGCAGATACATGTAATCATCATCATCATAAAAATAAGCTGCTTATTTTATCTCAAAACTTTCTCATTCAAAATTTTTTTCTCATCCCTTGAAGAATTTATGGCTTGAACAGAAGTGTTGTATGAAAAAGTAGACCTTAACTCTTCTTGAAACTGAAAGAATATTTATAGATTCCAGAGGTATAGGGTTCCCTTTTACCACATCATGTAATTCATTGTGAGCTAGAATTTGTTGTAAGCTGCAGAAAACTGACGGGCAGTTAGGTTGTTATTGCATCATCCCATAGATCTAACTTGGCCAAAAAAAGTTCTAGGTGATCTTGGCTTATCTTATACATTAGCAAAAATTTTAAGTAGGGTTCAAGATAACTTATTATAGTTTATCATATGTTTTGATTAAACTCCGTATACATATTATGAATCCAAGAAAGCCAGTTTTGCGTTTGAAATTCAACAACGGTTTACCAGATAGAAGTTTAAGTTGTCTTAGATATAATTAAGCATAGCCCAACAAATCTTTAAAGTGTCTTTCATTATCCTTTTGCATTGGTCTTTTATAATCCCACCCATACATATTCCCTGAATTCATCACATCAAACAAATTATTTATAAAGGTAATGAAATTGATTGTTGCTTCGTAACCCTTGAACTCTATGAAATTGTTATGAAGAAAAAAGTAGAGTGATTTTGCAACAGATTTACTTAGTAATTGTGCTGCACATAAAACAATTTTTTTTCTTCCATCCATGCCAGATGGTGCGATCTTAATTTATTCCTAAAACGCTACCCCTCACATTCTTGAAGCTTATGTAGTTCTTTAATGATGTTTCGCTTGATAAAGTTTCCCCACCTCATAAACAAAATGTTTTTTTTTTCATCTAATGAATTCCTAATTAACATTCGCATATGGCAAGGGTTAAAAATTATAAATATTGGCTC
Source organism: Palaemon carinicauda (assembly GCF_036898095.1). NCBI lineage: Eukaryota > Metazoa > Arthropoda > Malacostraca > Decapoda > Palaemonidae > Palaemon > Palaemon carinicauda. The sequence continues at coordinate 68,812,472 of NC_090737.1, forward strand.
TTCCATCACTGAATGAAGGAATGAAGGTTTTATATTTCCGAATCTAGACTGCAACCAAGCCCTTTGACCATAGCAACTTTCGTTGATAGTCCATCAAAAGTAAAAAAGATAATTTTGACCCACACTGAAGGCAGCTCAACCAAACGATGCCTTAACAAATTAACACGGTCAGCTGCACCAATCCGTTTATCAAAATATAGCCTATTGGTAATTTCCAATAGCCATTCACAGAGTTCACCATAAATACAAGTGCTTCTCTTGACACTTGAATGCTATTATCCTCCAGTTCTGTACCATTGTCACCAAAACCATAAGATCTCGTCATCCCCTTCGATTTGTTGCTTAATTGCTATTTCATCCATTATCAATGAACACATGATAATGGTTTACTGGTTTTCAGTGTTCAATCAGCTTTCATGTTTAATGCTGAAAATGAAAGACTAGTGAATCCCGGTTTTCCATGGGCTGGCTGGTACCATTTTGATATAGTTCAAGGATGTGGTAAGCATAACATTGAAAATAAAGCACTTACCAGTAAAACGTAAAACTTAAATTTCTTAAGGAGCTATGATTAAATTCATAAGCCTTACACGAGTTGGGCATTATTAAATGAAGAGCAGGAATAGTTTGTAGGGTATTGATGCAGATGAAGGATGTATAATGAGCTCCCACCCATCAGGTCGCGACCTATTTGCCTACACTTAGCCGAGACAGCCCACTTCACTTAATCCGCTAGGGGCATCTCCAGTCATTTAACCTTCTTGGGGAAAATCTACTATTGGGTGAGATAGCCATGTTTTCCAGATGGAAGTTTTTCTGGGCAGCTTTCTACTTACGATTTTTCCTGCGAGTTATATACCGAAGAATTTTACCCATTAAGGTATCAAAAGGTTACTACCCCTGGAGCGAATATCCTGAAAGATATCGTGTAATTAAAATAATATTTTTAAAACAACCACGGCTATCCTTCCTTGAATAGAGTTAACACTGTCTCGAAGGATATGGGATAGGATTGGATACTTGGGATAGCCATTATAACGACGACCCTAGTGTTACTGTAAACAGGTTTGCTGATTTGTCATTCCTTCTGTCAGCGCCATCTTGGTTGCATTGGTTTGTGAGTTTTCTGCTTGTTTTACAAGTTTTTGTGAGATTTTGGAATAATGGATGCTTCTGCTTCTTCTACATCTGTTACCTTGAGTACCTTACTCTTTTTTGGAGGAGAATTTCCCCTCTCCCCTTGCTTTTTGTGTAATTGGTCTATTTTTTGTCTCACTGCCGCCACATGGCCGAAGCCGGAAGTTCATATTTTCAAGTTAATTTCTTAGCTAAGCTTGTTGAAGTGTGATGCATATATACTTTTACAATTGTGGCATCCTTCCAGGTTACACATTTGCTTTATTACATGTTTTTCTTACCTGGTTTATAGCCTAGGCTAACTATTTGCCCCTAGTTTTTGGCATAGGGTAGCTAATTTCTCTATCCTCACCTTGCCATCTTGCCATGTAACCATACGTTTCTCGTGATGGCTGGCACACTTCGCTGTCTATTGATACATCATAGCGGGAAACTGCAGCCTTAAAGGGATTCCCTTGGAATTGTGGATGAGTGGACAAAGCCGGCCTAGGTTGACAGTATTCCATTCTCATCTACTTAGCCTTAGTTTTTGGGTAGGCGTCACTAGTTGAGGGAACTTGTTCCTTGTGACTACACTCTGTTGATCCCTTAGAATGAAACTAAATTTGGTCTAATATTGCCAGGTAGACCTTCCTTTCCTGTCGCCTTACCCTTTTTCTAGGCTATTTTTCTTAGTCTTTGTGTGAGTGGCAGCCAGTTGCGAGAATTCGTTCTTTGTGACTGCTTACTGTAGATCCCTTGGAACGAACTCAAATTGTTCTAATAGCATAGCAGATTTTGTATATATATATACGCACACACACAATATATGTATATGTATATGTATATATATATATATATATATATATATATATATATATATATATATATATATATATATATATATATATATATATATATATATATATATATATATATATATGGAAAGCAAACGTTGAAGAAGAGGAATTATTGGATATATATATATATATATATATATATATATATATATATATATATATATATATATATATATATATATATATATAAAATATTCGCTAACCCATATAGAACATATATGATATATCAAACAGTGTTATAGATACACGAAGACGACGATTTTACCTCAAAGCTTGGTTTTGTATTTGGAACATGGCACGAATTCTCCTCCGAAGTCGGAGCAAAGCATTAAGATGAGGTAACTGATGAAGTTTATTGTGAGGGCCAGAGAAGCGAGGACGAGTAACTTGATTGTATGCCGTGAAGGGAGGAGGGCAGCGATACTGAACTTGATGAAGTCCATTGACATAGCCTCCTGTTAACTGCCTTTTGGTGCTCGTTTGTCTTATGGGGAAGTAAATGAAACGCCATTGTGACTGACAATGACTATCATCAGAAGGTTATGAGCCGAAATTTCTCGTTTGGATTAACTATGATTGAAATTTATTTACATGAGAGAGAGAGAGAGAGAGAGAGAGAGAGAGAGAGAGAGAGAGAGAGAGAGAGAGAGAGAGAGAGGGAGATTACAAATGATACACTGAAAAAATCATGTATGTAAAAGAGTAACAAAATCTTCTACATATGTACAACAGATGATTTATGTTTCCCATTAAGTTATTCATAACTGAATTTTTTAGACCTGTATTTTAGAGGCATAGGGTATCTAATCTTAAGGGCTATCTATGATAAAATATTGAATTGATATAAATCACGTTTGATTGTGATAAATAATAAAAAATAGTCACATATTACACCCTATCAGTTAACCGGCTATAATTTAGTAAATCTTAAGTAATAATTCTCATTTAAAATGGAGACGATACCAAATTATGTCTTTCCTTTTAGTAGAGGGTATCGGGAGTGTGTATTAAATAGACCCATAGACAACCACACACACACACACACACACACACACACACACACACACACACACATATATATATATATATATATATATATATATATATATATATATATATATATATATATATATATATATATATATATATATATATATAAGAAAATCAAAAGGCTACGAAGTAAAAATTATTGGAATAACACTAAAGGAAAGAAAAAGACCGTCATGGATACAAGAGAAAACTAAAGTAAGTAGTAGGTTGGCTAGGGTACCAGCCACCCGTTTAAATACTTTTACTAGAGAATTATGTGATACATTGACTAGCAACACAGTTCTACATTGGATCCTTCTCCCTGATTACGGTTCATTTTTCCCTTACCTACACATACACCGAATAGTCTGACCCTTCTTTACTGATTCTCCTCTGTCCTCAAACACCTGATAACACTGAGATTACCAAAGAAATTCTTCTTCACCCATGTGGTTAATAACTGCACTGTAATTGTTCAGTGGCTACTTTCCTCTTCGTAAGGGTAGAGGAGACCATTTTGCTATTGTAAACAGCTCTTCTAGGAGGACACTCCAAAATCAAAACATTGTTTTTTAGTCTTGGGTAGTGCCTTTACCATGGTTTCCTACCGTCCCTTAGTTTAGAGTTCTCTTGCTTGAGGGTACTCTCTGGCCCACTTTTCTATTTATTTTGCTATTTTTTTTCAAGTTTTTATAGTTATATAGGAAATATTTATCTTTATGTTGTTACTCTTCTTGAAATATTTAATTTTTTCTTCTTTCCTTTACTCACTGGGCTGTTTTCCCTTTGGAGTCCCTGGGCTTATACAATACTGCTTTTCTTACTAGTGTTGTAACTTACCAAGTAATACTACTACTACTACTAATAATAATAATAATAACTAGCTGAACCCGTTTAAATTACACGAAATTATATTTTCAATACTAATTATCTTGTTCCTAACCTATACCTGTTTGAATAAAATGTCCCGAGATTAATTTTATAATCTAGGTTATGGAAATTGATAAAACTCATTTTTTTTGTCTAATATTTAAAAAGAGTCAGGTTCTGAAGACAAAATTGGGAAACGTATATAAGATGTGCTTTGGTTAAGTAATCAAAGTCTAATGCCAGGACAAATAATGCTAATGGCAGATAATCGATGGACATTAGAAATAAGAATAATGGGTCTCTAGAGATGGCGAAAGAAGCAGGAAAATGAAGAGAAGATGGTGGATTGGCCAAATAGTAATGTTTGCTAGTGTAGACTGGCATAGAAAGACAACAATATGACACAGGTGGAAGGATATGTGACGGGCCGAGAGAGGAGTTGTGAAATCAAAGGCAGATTGGAAACGACTGAGTTATATTGTTGTGGAACAGTCTCCTTATATACAAAACCTCAAGGCAACAGGACATGACAAGTTCACAAGACAGACAATATCACAGAGGAAAAACCAGACAGAAATTTTCATGTTCGTTGTAGTGCGAGGGAGGAGCGAAGATACAAGCATAATATATACAAAAGGAATTATGTACAATTGTGTGAAACACGGTTGGTACATGGCTCCCCCCCTAAAAATGACATACTGTACATGTTAAATAGGGCGCCCTGATCTAGAGAGGCGAACTGTAGGCGGGTCATCTGGCAGAAGATAAGCAGGTTTTAGACGATCAATGGAGAAACAGTCTTCTTTGCCCCGAATATTTAGGAGGAATGCTTTCGGACTGCGTCGGATCACAAGGAAAGGTCCCGTGTAAGGGGGCGTTAACGGTGGCTTGCTGGTGTCGTTGCGCAGGAATACGTGCGTTGCAGAGTGCAAGTCCGTTGGTATGTGATGCTTCGCTGGGGGCTTGTAAGTCTGGCGGCACGGAGTAAATTTTCCCACGATGTGACGTATGCACTGGAGATCGTCGGAGGAGGTTGTAGAAGGAAAAAACTCGGCAGGGACGACCAACGGGTTGCCATACACCATTTCGGCTGCCGAGACGTCGAGGGCGTCTTTAGGAGTGTTCCTTAGTCCAAGGAGGACCCAGGGAAGCTGAGTAAACCAGTTGCAATCCTTGCAGCGGGACATCAAAGCTGCTTTGAGGGTGCGATGAAAACGTTCAACCATTCCATTGGCAGCGGGGTTGTAGGCCGTTGTCTGATGTAGGGTGATGCCCAGGAGATTCGCTAATGACGTCCATAATTGAGAGGTGAAAGTGGTTCCCCTGTCAGAAGTAATATGCTCAGGGATACCGAATCTTGAAATCCATCCAGAGAGTAAGGCAGATGTACATGAGGCGGACGTTGCAGTTTCCATGGGAAGGGCTTCAGGCCAACGAGTGGAGCGGTCGATGACGGTAAACAGGTAACAATGTCCTTGTGATGTGGGTAGGGGGCCTACAACGTCGACGTGAATGTGTGCGAAACGACGCTGAGGTTGAGGAAAGGTGCCCACTCCTGAATCCGTGTGTCGATGTACTTTGGAAGTTTGGCAAGAAGTACAGGCATGGACCCAATCCTTAGCATCCTTAGAAATGCCGTGCCAAATGAACTTTGCCTTCAGCAACTGTGCAGTAGAACGGCACGGGGGATGTGAAAGGCCGTGGATGAAATCAAACACCTGTCGGCGCATGGGAGCAGGAGTCCAAGGTCGCGGTCTACCAGTACTGACGTCACAGAGGAGGGTGGTGTTGGAGTTTTCGAGGGGAAAATCTTCCCAACGGAGGGACGTGCAGGATGTCCTACAATCTTGATACTCTGGATCCTGTCGTTGGGCTTCAGCCAGGGCGTTGTAATCCAATCCCAGTTGAACGGCAACCAACGTGTTTCTTGACAGGGCATCGGCAACGGGATTCATTTTCCCAGGGACGTATTGGAGGGTGCAATTGTATTCAGCCACGGCGGAGAGATGTCGGCTTTGACGGTCGGACCAGGCGTCAGACTGTCCAGTGAAGGCGTGCACCAGAGGCATGTGGTCTGTGCGAATGACGAAGGGCGTACCTTCTAAGAAATGGCAAAAGTGACGGACAGCCAAGTGCACCGCCAGCAATTCTCGATCGAAGGTAGAATAACCCGATTCTGCCTTGGACAGTTTTCTGCTGAAGAAGGCCAATGGGCGGGGCGAGCCTTTGACCACCTGCTCGAGTACTGCATCAATAGCGACGTCGCTGGCATCGGTGGAGAGAAGGAGAGGGGCGTGTGGGATAGGAAAGGTGAGAGCCGCAGCAGTTGATAGGGCCTTCTTTGCATTGCAGAAGGCTGCTTCTTGAAGGGGACCCCACTTCAGGTCCCTTGGCTTGCCCTTGAGGGAGGCGTAGAGGGGAGCAAGAGTGGCGGCAATGGCTGGCAGAAAACGGTGATAATAGTTGATCATGCCCAAGAATTCCTGCAGAGCTTTGACGGTCGAGGGTGTGGGGAAATTCTGAACGGCTGCTACCTTCTCAGGGAAGGGATGGACTCCTTCAGGAGTGATACGGTGCCCTAAGAACGACACTTCGTTGGCGCCAAAGGTACACTTGTCGTACCGGACTACAAGGCCGTTTTGTTGCAGGCGGTCGAGCACGATGCGCAGGTGACGGAGGTGTTCCTCTTTTGAGGAGTAGAACACAAGTATGTCGTCCACATAACATACACAGAAAGGGAGGTCCCCTAAGATGCCATCCATGAGACGTTGAAACGTTGCCCCAGCATTACGAAGGCCAAAACAGGAGTAATTGAAGGTGTATGTGCCAAACGGAGTGGTGATGGCGGTCTTGTGGATGTCTTCTGGGTTCATAGGCACCTGATAATACCCCTTCAGGAGGTCAAGCGTAGAGAAAACCTTCGCTTTGTGCAGGTAGGAGGTTACATCGGCAATGTTTGGGAGGGGGTAGTGATCCGGTTCTGTTTGCATGTTCAGGCGCCTGTAATTCCCGCACAGACGGAGGGAGCCGTCTTTCTTCAGAACGATGTGTAAGGGTGACGACCATGGGCTGGAGGCCTTTTGGCAAAGGCCCATTTTCTCCATTTTGTCGAACGTCTCTTCGGCGGCTGCCAATCGTTCCGGTGCCAGACGTCTGAATTTTGCGAAGACTGGGGGTCCCGTCGTCTTGATATGGTGATAAATACCGTGCTTGGCAGGAACCGTGGGCGTTTGGCGAAGTCCTGGACGGAAAACTTCCGGGTACGACGTGAGGAGGTGGGCGTAGGCATCCGTGGGTGCGCTGATGTGGAGAGCGAGGTTAGAGGGGGCGGGTTGAAGAGGTGTCGACAAGTACGAGTCTGCGTTGACCAATCGTCGGTGGGCGACATCAACCAGAAGGTGGAAATGAGAGAGGAAATCCGCACCGAGGATTGGCATTGTGACGTCAGCAACGAGAAACTTCCAATTGAATTTACCGTTTCCGAACGATAATGTGAGGTTCTCATAACCGTAGGTGGGTATCGCAGATCCGTTGGCAGCTACCAAGCGGACGTCGCCAGATGTAGACAGACTACGTTGTGCCTTGGAGAGTTTCCTTGGCAAAAGAGAACGACAAGCACCCGTGTCTACCAAAAATCGCACGCCCGTTCCTGCATCCTGTAAAAAGAAAAGATTAGAAACATGGGAGGCCACCGCCACAAGCGATGGCCTACTTACACGTTTTCTGGCCACTGACAATCTGTGGCACATTTCTTCGCGGTTGCCCCGAATCTGAAGTGGTAGTAGCAAAACTGCGGCGGATGGGAGGTAGTAAGTGGCTGTAGAAGTCGTTCGTTGGGGCGCGAGCGATTGGTGGGTGGTGGGCGGCTTTGTTGCCGCTTTGGCACGTCACGGGGTATGCGTGTATGTCCTACGGCATTCATGTCAGCTTCGGTTGACGTTGAATAGGCATCCTCGTCGTCAGGGGTGGAGGCGTTGATGGAGGTCTTGAAGTGGCTGTCCATAAGGGCGTCGGTTTTGGTCATCAAGTCCTTTATGGGTAAACTATCGACATCGGGTATGGCAGCGAGCACAGGTTCAGGTAAACAGCGTATCCAAAGGGCACGGAGTAGGTTCACCTCACGAGGAGAGCCGTCTGCGGCAGGTTGAAGGCGAGCGATACTGGTCATTTCCCTGAGGGCAAGAGAAGCCCTTTGGTCCCCCAACGGTTGTTGCGAGAGCTGAAAAAGCTTTGCTATACGGGCGGCTGGCGACGGCGAGTACTGCTGCAGAAGGTATGATTTGAGGTCGTCATACGCTATTGGGGTGTCTCCTTGTTCACAAAGCCAGTCGGATATTTCTGGGAAGGTGTCCTCGGGTATCGCCGCGAGAACATAATCCGCTTTAGTGGTTGAGCGAGTCACGCCCCTGATACGAAACTGGACTTCTGCGCGCTGAAACCAAGCAAACGCCTCTCCGCTGGCAAATGATGAAAGATTGAATGGAGCGGCCGCAGCACCAACTGCTGTAGAGTCCGCCATAGTACCAACGATGAAGGGGCGAGGGGGTGGGGGTGGAAGGCGGTGGGAGCGAGTCGACTTCCGGGGTCACCAATATGACGGGCCGAGAGAGGAGTTGTGAAATCAAAGGCAGATTGGAAACGACTGAGTTATATTGTTGTGGAACACTCTCCTTATATACAAAACCTCAAGGCAACAGGACATGACAAGTTCACAAGACAGACAATATCACAGAGGAAAAACCAGACAGGAATTTTCATGTTCGTTTTAGTGCGAGGGAGGAGCGAAGATACAAGCATAATATATACAAAAGGAATTATGTATAATTGTGTGAAATACGGTTGGTACAGATATGTGTTAGGTGTACCGCACGTGTTTTACACACGCTCTTACGTTGAAACAGTATTGATTTTTTTTATCTTATCACTCACTCTTCCCTGCACTGTTGAAAGACCATCATGTCTTTTCTAGTTGGTACAAGCTAAGGATTGGGTGCCCCCTATACTTCATGCCAAGCCTCAAATATACATCGACACACAGATTCAAGAGTGAGCCCATTGCCTAAACATCAGCGCGGCTTTGCCAACATCACAAGGACATCGTTATCAGTTCACCGTCACTGGCCATTCCACTTATTGGCGTAGAGGCTATTCCCATGGAAACTGAAACCTCCGCCTTGTGTATATCTGCCTTACTTTCAGAATTGATAGCGAATTTTAATATTCCTGAGTCTATTTCTTTCGACTGGGGTACCATTTTCACCTCTCAATTGTGAACGTTTTAACAGACTCAAAGCAGCTTTGATGTCCTGGTGCAAGGACACCAACTGGTTTACCCAACTTCCTTGCGTCCTCCTGATGTCTTGACGGCTGAAATGGTATATCACGACCTGTTGGTTGTCTCTGCCAAATATTTTCATCTGCAACCTCCAGC
>NC_090737.1:68824277-68829277 GCF_036898095.1 Palaemon carinicauda
AGACAAGATAATTTTATCAATGAAAATATTATACATTCACTTGTATCACTGGAAATTAATTACACAAATATTTAATTTTCATAATTATTTAGAATAGTTAACACTTCAACACTGAATATTATAAGGAGAATATACGAAGTTTGCAAAAGGAATAAGAAATGAATTACCTGGATTACGGCTATCAGGTATGACAATGTTTTAGGAGATTGATAGAGGCTGCTAACGTGAGAGAGATTGCTGATTTAGAAGAATTGATAGTGCTGGGTCAGTATTTACGAGGGATTCCTGAATATATTCGAACGTGCTTGAGAGAGAGAGAGAGATGTGAAGAAACTAGATAAAGCCATTTCTCTCAGTGAATATTATGTTATCAGTTGTAAACCCTCCTCAGGTATGAAGTTTCAACCGTCGTTCTGACTAAATGTTAAGTATTCACTGAACAATGGAAAACAGTTCAGTAATAAATATGTGAACACATTCAATAGATGCAGCGTAAGTACCACTGGTACTGTTCCAAAGCTGGATAAGATAGTGCCACAGCAACAATCTTCCAATTGTCCTCCTTCAGGTGTTGTGAAAGGATGGATTGCTCATGAGAAAGCACAGATCCGCAGATATCCCCGAGAATGCCGAATGGGAGATTTACTGTCAGATATTGATTCCTGCACCTTTGAGTAGACAGGTGATCCCCGTAGTGCCCGAGACGGGACGCATGGGAACAAGGAAGACACCGGAGAAGATTATGCTTAAGGACGTGAGCCAGTCTTGCCGTGTATGTCACGTATGTCAGATGGCTGGAAAGCCTAACGAGTACATCAAGAAAGCTCCCTTACGCCCGATTGAAGTGCAAGGAGAACCCTCCAGCAAGGTAATGATCGACATTATGGGACTGTTAGCAATGAGGTAGAAAGGTCACAAATATATGATAACCTTGATGTGTCCAGTGACGAGATACCAAGAAACTATACCCATCAGGAACCTCAGTGCTAAAGCAATTGCCGAGAAGATACTAGACTATATTAGTAAGTTTGGTTTTTCAGAAATCATTCAGAATGACCAAGGAACAAGTTTAACGTCAAAATTGTTTCAGGACGTGTTGAGACTGGTGGATTTGAAATTACAAATATCTACTGCTTATCATTCGGAGACACAAGGTGCATTAGAGAGGTTTCATCAAATCCTGCATAGTATGCTAGCAAAGTACTGCAACGAAAAAGAAAATGGATGGGACATCGGACTACCTTTGATGTTATTTGAGGTACGCAATGCTTACACAGAAAGCATGGGATGTAGCCCGAATGAAATTGTGTTTAGGCGAGAAGTACGAGGAACGATTAAAATGTTGGTAGAAAAAGGGAAGGATCAAGAGAAACGGATGGAGAAAATGTAAAGAATTTGAGGAAAAGGATCGGCGAGAGAAGGAAATATTTCCTATAAAACCTAAAAATGAGTAGGGGTAAATTGAAGAAAAGGTTCGATATGAAAAGTAAAAACAGACAGTTTGTGGTAGGACAACAGGAGTTGGTTTTCTTACCGATTAGGAGATTCGCACTCACCAAGTTCTAAGGACCATTCAGGATTTTGGAGAAGATCAGTGACCTGACCTACGTTATTGAAAACCCAAGAAGATGGAAAAGCCAAAGGAAGGTACATATTAACTTATTGAAACTCTACTCAAACAGAAACGAGACCGAAGCTTCACAGGTGAGTATGGCACAAATCATTCCCTCCATGGAAGACGACGAAGGATATGAGGTAGGGGCGGTAAGCAAAGTGAATAATTCATCCATTATTAGGAACTTGAGAGAGAAATTAACTCATTTGAACAAGGAAAAGCAAGAGGAATTAAGGCGATTGATTGGAAGTTTCCCTGAAATTGCCTCGATATCCGGAAACGATCCAATTGGACAAAGTATGGGATACATCTTAAAATCACAGAAAGACCGTTTTAACAACACTTATTGACTGTTGCCGTATCACCGAGAAGCCATGATGATAGAAGTTGACTGTTTGTTATAAAATGGCTTAGCCGTACAAAGTTCTAGCCCTTACAGTTCTCCATGCATGCTCGCAAAAAAACCAGACAGATCTTTAATAATGTGTACGCACTACCGAAAGTTGAATTTCGTAAGTTAGGCTGATAATTATCACTTGCCGCTCATAGAGCAACTACTCAACAACATCAAAAGAGTGAGGTTCGTCTCCAAGATCGAATTGTTAAAAGGCTATTATTAAATTTGTTTGGATGACAATGCAAAATTGTTAGCAGCATTTATAATCCTGTTTGGGTTATATCAATAAATCCTCATGCCATTTGATCTAATGGACGCACCTGCTACCTTTCAACGAGTGATGGATGACCTTCTAGGATCGATCTAAGGATTAGGTGTATATCTCATCGATATTGTGATATATTCACCTACATGGGAAAAACTTCTCTGAATCCTGGAGAAGGTATTTCAAAAGCTGTGAGGAATACGCCTAACGATTAACCTGGAGAAGAGCAAATTTGGAAGGGCAACAGTTTGGTACTTAAGATTTGAAGTCGGAAGAGGAAAAATCACCCGGGTAGCCGCCAATATCGATGAAATAAGGAAATCCTCATCACCCCTCAGAACGAGGAAGCAAATACAACGATTTTTAGGAATGGCAGGATTCTACCGACGTTTTTGTCAGAAAATTCCCGATTGTAGTGGCTCCTTTGATGAATTTGACTAGCCCCAAGAAAAAATTTGTATGGACCAGTAAGTGCCAGGAATCCTTCAACAGGATAAAGGCCATATTAACTTTGAAACTGATACTGTGAGCACCTCATTTTAACAAAACCTTCCTTATCCAAGTGGATGCGTCTGATAATGGGATTGGAGCATCAATGAGCCTACTCGACATTTGAGAAGGAACTGCTAGTGTAGTCAAACCCAATAAGCAAGTTTGAATTGTATGTGAACTGACTACAAAATGAAGAAATTACAGTTTACTCGGATCACAACCCATTAAGGGGCCCAGCTGGTATCCCAATATATGGGGTTATAGGAAGGAAAACAAAAAAATTCTAAGAAAATTCACTAATCTTTGTATAGCAATGGAGAATGCGTATACAAAATAATTTGTAAAAATTCTTTTTACTTTCATAGTTACAGGTTAATTAGTAAAAGTGACTGAATAAACCAAAAATATTGTTCTCTACAAGAAAATGCAGTATTTCTTCTCTTATTGTAAATTTTGATGATTATTACATTTTAATATAAAACAAATTCTGAGCAATGGCATCAGTATAGATTCCATGTGTCACAAAACAATGTATTACACGATGATTACACCATTCAGCCTTCAGTCCTAGCACAAACCTCATAAAGAGTACGCGTTTCAGTTTGACCTCTATCATTCACTGGTTTTTATGTCAATTAAGTTTTCAGAAGTGGGAAATATCGGCGAAATTAGCAGAGTTAGTGAAGGATAGAGATGATGAAGGGGTGAACATCTCGCGTAAAGAAGCAAGATATTTAGATTAGCAAAGGGATCTTCATTTATGATTAAATTATGATAATTAACTTTGTTTTCGTTTATTAATATTCAAAAAGGAACATAAAATTCATAATCATCATGATTTATTAACACTGTCTTTGTAGGAATTAAAAAAGGACTTTGAACGCTTGTATCGCCAAACTATTCTTATTGACCTTCAAATTCTATCTTCTACCTTAATTTTAAAGGTATAGCATTGAAATTAGGTATAGAACTCAGAAAGACATTATGAAAAAATCAAATGTTGCCCTTTCTTCCAACTTTTGTTTCATATTTTTTCATAACTTTTTTCCATGACTTTTATGGTTTATTTTTTGTACCATAATAAAAAAATTCATATCTAGAAAAAATGACTTCTAACCAAAAAAAAAGAAAAGAAAAAAAAAACAATTAATTTGAATGGAGGTCTACATCAGGTCTACATAGGGTAGTGATCCCAGTTCTTAAAATTAATTATCAAGGGTAGAAATAGAATTTAATTTTCAGGAAAAATCGACCTGGTGTCACAAAACCACAGGTCAGTGGCAAAAATCCTATGTAGTTTGGAAATTTCCTAAGTCACCTTAGTAAGTGGTATGAATGTAAAAGTCCTGTCCTTAAAAAACAACATTAGCTGGCTGGCCCCCTCAACTTTTATTAATAAGATGAAGAATAATAATCAAAGGTTAACTAATTGTTCATTATATTTTCAAACATATGGTATTAAAGCATATATCAGGTAAAAATATCATGGTTGCAGATTATCTATCTTAGGGTGAATCTGTGGATTCAAACCCGGAATAAATAATCTTTTTGGGGGAGCTATCTTACGAAGCTGGTCTAGTACCGCGTGAGTATTTTATTTATGTATTTCATTTGTGTATTTAAGAGATGTATAGGCAGCTAGTAAGATGAGTTCCACTCATGTAGGTTTAAGTAATGCGTGTAAATTGCATAAGGCTTTTGTCATTCATATAATTGTATTTTAATTTAATTAAGTATATGTAAATTTATGTTATTCTTAAGAATTAGTTTTCTCTTTCATGTATTTTGTTGTAAAGTCTTACGTAAACTTGTTTAGGTATGCTGTATGACACAAACGAGGTTTTACCTATCCCTTAATGTGACATCGGACCTCTCCAAACTACATAGGAATTTTTGCCTCTGACCTTTGGTTTTGCGATTCCAGGGCAATTTATCCAAAAAATTAGGGTTTTTCAAATTCTATCTCATCCCTTGGCAATTATTACTAAGATCTGGGGTTACTCACCTATATAGTCGTGATATAGACCACCAAAAATATGAGGAGTTCTTCTTTTTAAGTAATTTCTTTTACCAGATATGATTTTTTTCACTATGGTAAAAAAAAATAAACAATACAAATCAGAGAAAAAAATATAAAAAATGAAAAAGAAATTGGGGAAAATGAGCTTCATTTCACTGTTTTATACCAAATTTCAATACTATATATTTAAAACTAAGGGAGGCTATTGAAT
>NC_090737.1:68839277-68846113 GCF_036898095.1 Palaemon carinicauda
AGCTTACACGAGGTGCTACAGATACTGTATGTAGGGAGGGGTCCTACAGCCCTTTCTTAGAAAAGCAAGGGCGGGTCCATCAGGACGACATGTCCATCTCACCCAAAAATAGATTTTTCGCTCCGCTCAAAATCCGTTTTTTGGGCTCAAGCCATGTCGTCCTGATGGAAGTGTATCAGAGCATTACTGTATCTGTGGATTCTCAGAACGTGCCGTACTCCCCGGAGGTAATTTTTTCCTGGTCGACTAGACCTAGAGACCTAAGATGTTAGCGTTATACATCTTTTCAACTAACTATAAACTATGTTAGAGCTTCCTGCCTCCTACAGGGAAGAGTCCTACTAGACTCTGGAAAGGTCTCGAAGAGTACATAAATCTATGTATGAATACCAGGCAAGCTAATATAGTGGTCTCGCCCTATATTAAGTAAAGCATAGTTTGCAAAGAACCACTGCGTCAATATGATATATAGACCAGTTCTCTGCACAATACTTGTATTGGACAAAGGTTTTATATCAGCATAGGAGGAAAACCAATGCAACATAGCAACATAGGAACAATTCTATTAGAATTATCCCAGATAAGGTACATAGAATGAATACTCAATTATACCAATAAATTGACACAGGTGAAGGAGACGCAAGGTTCTCAAGAACCAGATTATTGACAGGCAATAAATAGACAGGTTAACCACAATTATATATATATATATATATATATATATATATATATTATATATATATATATATATATATATATATATATATATATATATATATATATATATATACATAAGAAGAGGATAACCCAAAACTTTAAGCATAAGTATGATAGTAAACAGAGCTTGTTTGTCTGAAAGAAAAAACATTAGATGCCACTTTCAAGATACCGAGGTATCAAAGTCATAAAAGCCTGTATTACAAATCAATGACATTAGCGTTAGAAACGCTCGGCACACATGTCTACACTTATGCTAGGTTCACCTTCGGAAATGGAACAGTCTGGATGGGCAACACAGCGCCCTCACTTAGTTTGTAGTACAGTATGTAACTACACACTCACCCTGGAATTAATCATCCCAATTAAGACCACTGTTCCTCGCAGAGTTAAACAGTAGGGTTAACACCGTGACCCACTGCTACCACAGATCTCTTTTAGTTCCTCTACTTGCTTCGCATAGTGGCGAAAGAACACTCTGGAAGACTTCCAGCCAGTGTATGAACGGAGATGTTCAAAATCCATACAATTAAAGAAATTTAAGAATGAGGCAACTTTCCTCGGATCGTGACCTGCGGGTGTATTGTCAGGATCCGCTCTGCGAATAAAATATGTGATTTTCGCTCTGAGTTGATTCAGAGATAAATTTGAGCCTGATGTTTCTCCCCTGAATAGTTGACCACCCTTGAAGTCTGAAGTTCTATGAAGATAGACCTTTAGGCATTCTACTGGACATAGAGATGCATCTTCTTTCAGAGGGCAGATTCTCCAGGGACCCCACCTGTTGGTGGGTAACTCATTCTTGGCGAGAAGCGTAGGATCCTGAAACAGGTTCAGTTCTTCCCCATCCAGGAACTGAACATGACCTGCCTCTCTCGAGAGGCTACAATCTCACTAACCCTGGCCCCGGACGCGAGTGCAAAATAGGAAAATAACTTTTTGTGTCAAATCCTTTAACGCACACTCTTCATTGCTCAACAGAGAAGCGAAACGAAGAACTTGTCTAAAGACCATGAAATGGGCTTTGGAGGTGCTGAAGGTCTGAGCCTAGCACAGGCTTTCGGGACTTTATTAAAGATCTCGTTACCTAGGTCGACCTGGAAGGCATATAGAATGGGTCTTGTCAAAGCAGACTTACACGCTGAAATCGTGTTCGCTGCCAACCCTTGACCATGGAGGTGGAGAAGAAAGATAAGCAGAAGTCTGTCAAGATCTCCTGCGGAATCTTCGCCTTGACAAAAGGCCACCCATTTTCTCCAAGATGACTCATATTGCCTTCTAGTAGATTTGCACTTATATTCCTCAAGGAAGTCTATACTAGCTTTCGAAATCCCGAAACGCTTTCTCACCGCTAGGGAGAGAAAATCATGAGCTGCAGGGTCCGGGTTTTCTGTAATGAAGCGCAGACAGTTGACTTCTGGACTCTCTGGGTCAGAACTGGATCTGGTAGTGGTACAAACTTCAGCTACAGTTCCAATGCCAGGAGGAACCATACTCTGTTCGGCCACTTGTGGGCCACTATTGCCGCTACCCTTTGAAGGATCTCAGTTTGTTGAGGACCCTCAACAGAAGGTTGTGAGGAGGGAACAGATAAATCTTGGACCATCTGTTCCAGTCGAGGGACATCGCGTCCACTGCTTCCGCTAAGGGGTCCTCGTACGGGGCACGTACAGGGGCAACTTCTTGTTGTCTTTCGTCGCAAAGAGGTCTATCTGCAGTTCTGGGACTGATTCAGAATGAAGGAGAATGATCCTGCGTCTAAGGACCATTCCGACTCTATCGGTGTGAACCTGGATAGAGCGTCCGCTGTCACATTGCGGACTCCTTGAAGGTGAACTGCCGACAGGTACCACTTCTTCTTTTCCGCCAATCGGAAGACGGCCAACATCACCTGGTTGAGAGGTGGTGACATCGATCCTTGTCGATTCAAGTATCTCACAACTACCTCGCTGTCTATCACCACCTTATGTGGATCGAGTGACGCGGGGAGACTTTCTTTAAGGTAAGGAGCACTGCCCTAGCTTCTAGAAAGTTTAATGTGAAAGGTCTTGAATAGCCTGGACCAAGTCCCCTGGACTTTTTTTCCGATGAGAGTGACCTCCCCATCCCTCCTTCGAGGCGTCTGAGTGAATCGTCACCGACGGGGGAGGTGGCTGAAGAAGAACCTGACTTCTTTAGATGTCTGGCTTGGGACCAAGGCCTGAGAAGAGTACTTAGCCGAAGCGGCTGGTCTTCTCATATCTCTTCACTCGTTTGATGCATAACTTCTCCAAACTCCGATTGCATCCGTTAGCTGTGCTCTTAGCACTGGGTCTGTCACCGAAGCAAACTGGAGAGAGCGCAGTACTCTCTCCTGCCTTGATATCCTTTCGGAATCTTGAAGTCTCTTGACAGAACCCGCTATCTCCTTCCTTTTCTTCGCCGGGGTGGAGAAACGGTGTGACAAAAGGTCCCAGTGGATTCCCAGCCACTGGAACTTTTGAGATGGAGAAAGTCGAGACTTTTTCTGTTGATCTTGAAGCCTAGGTACTCTAGGAACTGGATCACTTGACTGGAAGCTTGCAAGCATTCTGTCTCGGATGCTGCCCACACCAACCAGTCGTCCAGGTAGGCTACTACCTGAATTCCCTTTAGGCGTAATTGTTTGAGAGCTACGCTCGCAAGCTTCGTAAAAATCCTTGGGGCTATGTTTAGCCCGAATGGCATGGCTCTGAAGGCGTATAGTCTTCGTTGTAGCCTGAACCCTAGGTAGGGGGAGAGTCGATGGCTAATTGGAATGTGCCAATAGGCGTCTGACAAGTCTATAGAGACGGAATATGCCCTCTTGGGCAGTAACGTCCTTATGTGTTGCAGTGTTAGCATTTTGAATTTGCAATTCACTATGAACTTGTTGAGTGGCGACAAGTCCAGAATGACTCTGAGCTTTTCCGAGTCTTTCTTGGGAACACAAAACAGCCTCCCTTAGATATTGATGGGCTTCACCCTTCGGATCACCTTTTTTCTCCAACAGTTCTTGAACGTACTCCTCCATAACGGGGGTGGAGTGTTGGAAAAACCGAAGGCACGGGGGTGGAGTGCTGTACCAGCTCCCGCCCAGTCCATTCTTGAGTAGGCTGTGGGCCCAGGGATCGAAGGTCCACCGATCCCGAAATTTCAGAAGTCTCCCTCCTACCGGTATCACCTCACTTGGACTGCCGTCCTGAGGTCTTGCCTTCCTGACCACGACCACCCCTGAATCCCCTTCCCCTTGAGGGGCGTCTAGACGAGTCTCTGGCTGCTCCTCTAGGCTTTGCTCGAAAGGAAGTAGACTGCCCTTCGAACGCTGGGGTGAATGCCGTAGACTGTGTCGACACGGCCTGGGGTACCCACTGAAAGGTGGTCGGGGTTTGTGCCACGATCTGGGGCACTGGGGGCAAAGGCAATTGCAGTTGCTGTTGCTGTCTAAGAGGCTTGGCTGGCCGAGATGGTAGCCTAGTCCTCATAGTCTTCCTCTTTGGTTGAGGACCCTCATCCGGGGAAGACTTTCTTTTGATAGCCAGGCCCCACTTCTGGAGAAGGTTTCTATTCTCCAAGGCGGCCTTATCAACAACTTCTTTGACCAAGTCGGTAGGGAAAAGGTCTTTTCCCCAAATGTTGGAGGAGATTAGTTTCTTTGGCTCGTGCCTCACCGTAGCCGAGGTAAACACGAACTCCCTACAAGCTCTCCTTGCCTTGACGAAGCCATAAAGGTCCTTCGTCATCTGGCCAGATGAGGCTTGGCCACTACCATGAACATTTCATGGACCTTGGGGTCACTTGCCATCGTCTCGAGAGTAGTCTGAAGAGACATTGAGGCAGTCAGTCTTTCTTTTGTATCGAACTCACTTCGCAAAAGAAAGTCAGACAGCTTAGGGAGGTCCTTGCCGAACTGACGTCCGGCAATATCAGCCTCCAACTTTCCCACTGAGAACGTAAGATGGACGTCCTTCCAGTCTTTGTGGTCCATAGGCAGGGCCAGCGACAAGGGTTTACACTCCTCTAGGGAGGGGCAAGACTTGCCGGCCTCGATTGCTTTTAGTACAGCCAGAAACCCTTTCTGTAAAAAGGGGAAGGCTCTAGTAGGCAAGGACACAAAGGAAGGGAGCTTCCTATTCAATGCGGCTACCTTTGAGTTAGAGAAGCCCCTCTCTTTCATCGAGGATGAAAGTAGAGCTTGAGCCTTAGCATGGTCCATCACTATGACCTACTTCGGCTCTGTCTCCTCCTTTGAAGCTGGTTCCTTCCTCAGCCGGACATAACAGCCCGGATATGATGCCTTGCTGGGCCAGAATTCCACCCTCCAGGGGAACTGAGCCCAGCTTATCCGAGATGACGATCTTTCCAGTCGTCATCGGCATGTGCTCAGCATACCTCCATGGGTTAGCATCTGAGCACAAGGGAAGGTCTTTCACATTGAGCTTTTTCTGGGGCCCATGTGATTCTGCAAGGCACTGCATTCGCAGTTCCATTGCAGCCGCCTTCTCCTGATTCTCCTTCTGCATTTGTGGGATCATTCCAACAATAGAAGAGAGGGCCTGTCCCAGCTCTACTGGGAGACCGGCCGATGTAGATGGGCTTGAACTTCATCCTGGGCTTCTGCCAGGAGGTCTTCCTCCTGACACCCGTCCACATCAGACATCCTGTCATCTAGCTGGATGTCTTGCATCGCGACCGCGACCTCAGCATCCACCTGGATCTGAACTTAGGGGATCTCCTCTTGAGGCTGGGGAATCACTGCATCAGCTGATGCCTTAGGGAAAGGATACACCCTCATCTTCTCACTTGGAAGATAAGGGCCAGAAGTGTTCTTTTGGAAGCCCCTTACCCAGGTACGAAGCTTCTTCCTAGCTATTTAAATGTCTCAGTAATCAGGTTAGTGCACACAGTACATACCTGAGGGTCCCAATACCGGAGATCATCCTTGGAGACAGCATATGCTGCGTGTCTCCTACAAAACTCATGTCCGCAGAGGTTCTTGCTGCTGACATTGCAGAAAGCACTTCCCCACTTCGGAGTGTCCTTCTGTAAAGAGAAGAAATTTCCATGAGTATCAAGTGAACTATGTATCACTGGATATGCATAGTATAGCATAACAATTCAGAAAGGAAAGACACACACTTGTGTTTCCCTCACAACCCATTGTTGCAGCCTTCCAGATAATAAAATCAAAATGGTTTATCTCTTCTAGAGTAACCAATGCAAGGTTTCCAGAGGAAACAGGTGGAGCTCACACCTAAGCAATGATTTTAAAATCCTGGATAATAGACAGGGAAGAACTCAGCTTCCTATCTGTAGGGCAACAGCAAAGGGATGTGCAAGAAAAAACAATAGTGTTAGAAGACACAGTGCTGTACCAAAACCCTTACCATAGTTTTCTTCTTACTGTATATGTTATATT
The DNA here is from genome assembly GCF_036898095.1 of Palaemon carinicauda. NCBI lineage: Eukaryota > Metazoa > Arthropoda > Malacostraca > Decapoda > Palaemonidae > Palaemon > Palaemon carinicauda. The sequence goes on from NC_090737.1 coordinate 68,845,411, forward strand.
GAAGAATACTAGTACAGTATAGGGGGATGTGTGCCGGCCGGCACACACCACAACTAGCTTTAAAGTATACTACTTAACAGCTATAGGGCGGCAGCACTCTGGTTCAAATGCCTGTGCCGGTCGGCAGCAACTGCCGGCCGGTAACAGCCAGTGTTTGCCGGCAATGGCTGCCGGCCAGCAACTACACAAGGTAGTACCCAGCTGCCGGCCACACTCTTGGTGACCGGCAGACAAGGGCTGACATAAGCCGGCCGGCAAAGGTACAAGACCGATGCCAGCCGGCAGCAAAAGAACCAGAGGACTACACCTGCCCGGCTACCGGCCTCATAGGCCGGCAGCCGGGACAGGTACAGCACTAGAAGAAAAATAGAATGGATGCCGGGATAAGAGTGTACACAACCTCCAAGCCCGGCAACCGAAAGAGTGCATATAAGGAAGGGGAGAAACTAATTCAGGCTTCCTTGAGCAATGCCGTCCGGCTCTGCCGGCAGGCATGGATGAGGGACCAAGAGAGGTCCGGGCAGCACTCGAAAACATAAGACCCTTGTTGGCCAGCAGCTCTGCCGGCCGGCAAGGGGTTGAGTCAATTCCACATCCTAACCTATACTAGGTCCAGAAGTAGAACGACGTACAGTACAGTAATGGCTCGGCCATTACGAAGAAAGAGGGGGAAGGGACAAGATGGTCCTGCCAACCTTGCTTT
>NC_090737.1:68849113-68854113 GCF_036898095.1 Palaemon carinicauda
TGAACAAAGAATACAATGAAATTAACAACGAAAGTCTTATGTAATTTACATACAAAACTTATGACCTCACTATTCACCTCTTAAATAAACATATGAAATACATACATAAATATTTATTCTATACAAGACCAGCTTCATAATATAAGAATATATTCTATATATATGAAAATTCATAGAATAATAAAAAAATATAAATCACTTGAAATTTAAATCTGAGCTAGACCTTAGACTTAGGACAAAATTGACATTTTGAGAATTATACAATTATTTGTTTCACTAGAAATTTATTTAGGAAAATATTCAATTATGACGAATAATAGAAAAATGACACTTCAACACTACAGAAAATAAATCAAATTTACATTTACATATACGTAACTGTTACTCTTTCGTCCTTTGGACTCATACAAGGCTACCGAACAGTTAAGCAAAAATGTACTTACACCAACACACTTCACTTTTAAATTAACCATACAATAATATCAGCAATGTTTGAACAATACTACACACGGTATACGTTGGAGAGAAATTACTATTCACGTTTGAGAGCAAATACATAGTGGCTGGATAGATGCTGGTGAGAGGACAGTTGAACGTTGGCTCTTTCAGAGAGTCAAGCTTGATCTCTCTTCCTATGCATTGCTAGGCCCTTATGTATATATATATATATATATATATATATCATCCTAATTCACTCAAGAAACTTCTAGTTAATCATTCTCGTAGTGTGGGGAATAGTCCAGACATCCTCTCACGACATCAGGTTGCCACCTTGGTAGTTTGAAGTAGGGTCCATTCGTCGCCCAACAAGGCAACACTCTGCTAACTCTGCCCACCTCCTCTCATAACAATATTTTTCTTCCGACAACTTTCCTGAGCTTATCAACTCTTCTAAGACTAGACACTTGATTTAAGCATTAATCATTCCACTCGTTCCCTGGCCAGCAGATGCCATTAAAATTGAGAGCTACTGACCTATAGTTACTTTAGCTTCTGACAATTCCTGAACAATCGGGTTTTCCAAAAACTCCTAAACATTGAGTTGTGCCATCTTGTACTTTTCAAAAATTAGACCTCTCCAAAAAAATATCCTAACAATACAAAGAATCCTATCAGCACTAAACTGTTCAAACCTTTAATGAAAAGAAGTCCCAGTTATCACCAATATCTAAAACAGACCAGCTCAATCCCAAAGGTCTGGGCAACAAAAATATAAAAGAATAAGAAAGTGATTTCCCTTTTTATATATAGTTTATTCATCATCGCATTTCTTTGACTGATATCGGTGATTTCCCTCCCCCTCACATTCGAACCCTCCTAACGATGCCTTGGTTGTTTAACGTCGGCAACCTTTGAGGGCAAGAAGAGCATGATCTCTCCAAGTCAGTCTGGCCAGGCGACACCAGTTTTGTTGCTGGGTGTACATGTTGCTCCATTTCAAGCATCATTGTTAGAGTTGAAACAATATTTCACCTGAATTAAAAATATTAGATATAGAAAATTATACTCAATTATTTTTATTACAAATGTACACTCTGGTATATCAATTAAAGAGAAAAACTAGTATTATTGCTTCAGAGAATGTGTTTGGTGATTGTAAAAACCATTAGTGAATTCTCATTTAATCATATTTTAGATTTTCCTTGTAAAATGACGTTTTGAATAAATATCTGAATCTCATCAGGAATATTGTTTCCGTTTGTGGAGGGAAAAGAAAGAAATTTGAATTCACCATTATTCTTAGTTATTCACTTAACAACATTAAATGATATTATGAATAAAACTGATATCGGAAGAAAAAGGATCAATATTATTCCTAGAGGAAAGCCCAAAAAGTACAGCCGTATCCGGTATCAAACTGTGACAGGAAATCCAAATCTAGAATTTAATTGCATTTTCTTTACCAATTATATTTTCTATCAGTATAAATAGATGGGAATAAAGAAAATTAGAACGCTAGGAAATATGTATAAAAAAAAAGTTCCCAAGTAATTCTAATAAAAAAGGGTTATAAATACGCTCCTGCCAATTTGGCAAGAATATTAGAATTCCAGGCATCACACTATTAAATTCTTATCTCATGTCATAAATCTTAGGAAGTCCATTTCAGTTTATAGCTTCACTGTCGATAACACCCCAGAAAAACTCTTGCTTTAGGTTGATCTATTAACTTCAGTAATTTCGATATTTTTGTAATAAAAGGACAGACATCAACTGTTCTGTTGGTATTAAGAATCAACTTCAGTAAAAAAAAAAAAATGCTTTAATGTGCCGTTTAAAATACTAACAGTAGTCTATCGGTATTTTTTTTTTTAATTACATAGCTCTGAAATTTGTAACAATTAGAAAATTAACACCATTTCATAAATATCCAAGTCCGATATCCTAAAGAAATGGGACTGGTTAATTTAACTGTTTTTAACTATGAATAACATGATACATGATAGCATTAAAACAACATATTCATGTCTAATCATTCATCGGGTTGACATGACGTGAGAAATATTCCTAGGGTGTATTTCTTATTATATTTATCATGACAATATATACTACCTTCATATTATTATTATTATTATTATTATTATTATTATTATTATTATTATTATTATTATTATTGTTATTATTATTATTATTATTATTATTATTATTATTATCATTATTATTATTATTATTATTATTGCAACTCTATTTGGAAAAGGCAGAAAGTTGCTTGAACAATGGCTCTCACATAAATATCAACTTAAAGCGGAAAAGGAAATGCAGATGTAACGAACAAAAAGAACATAGGAAATAACTAAATAACTATATAATAGTTCAAACTATTAGAGTTTGGACGAAGATTCGTGTGATTTGGTTCAATGAAAAAATCTCTCCTCGCAGTATGAGCACCTGAACATGAGGATAAATGTATATGAATATCATCTATACGGAAGTTGAAAATGAAAGACTTCACTATCCAAAGAAAATACTAACTTCAGGTTTGCGTATAAAATTACTTGTTTCCCCCAAAATGTAAGATTCTCTTTTGTCTTACCGTCCCAAATGAATCATACAAGAATGAGTTGAGATTTTAAATTTTTATCATATGCGAACACATTTTAGAAATGACAAGTGAAAAAAAAACACAAACTAAAATGCTAAGCCATGATAAGAGGATCTCAGACGATATTAAAATCAAACATCAAAGGAGTTCGAGCTCTCGGTTTAGATTTGTGTTGCCTGTGTTATGAGTTCGACTTCCAGTTTGCTTTTACTTGTCTCGATGTTTACATTATTGTGAGAGGAGGTGGGGGGAGAGAGACGAAGTGTGGGCTGCAGAAGAAACGGAAATGCTAAACAGGATCGTCAATCGGAGCAGATATTGGAGAACGTCAAGAGGAGGAAGGTGGAGAGAAAAAGTCAAACGAGAAAAGGAGACGTCAGTTTGTAAGCCATCTAGATAAATCTACTAGGCTATATTGTGTAGGTCTATTTCTGTATGTCAACTAGAATCATACTTCTTTATATTACAGCAAACATATTTATTGAATGACTTTCGACATAGAGATTGTATGAATATAGGAGAATATTCAAGGCAATATAAATTTGGAGATTTGTCCTGAAAAAAGGACAAACAGCATACAATGATTTTCTTTTCCATGTGATAAAATGTATAAAAACTTACAGAATATTTGATGATTGAGTCATATAATTTTTATATTTTTTTTCAGTTTCCTAAAAACTTATGCCACACAAAAAGAGATTCTACGGAGTCTTTAATTTTTTGAGTCTTGTGTAATTTTCCTACTTGTAACAGTTTTCTACTAAATGATGCCACCAAAAAAAGAGATTCATAATCGGTAAATCCCATAAAGAAAGTTCGGGGAAAAGAAGATAGCAGGAAACAGAAGAGCAGAGGAATTAAGAGAGGGAAAAATGCAAGAAGAATGACAGGTAAATATGAGAAAACAGGTTGAGGAACAAAAAAAAAAAAAAAAATCGAAAAATCGAAGCTAGCTAGCCTTAGAGCAAAAAATTAAGAGCAGATGTATTTGAGGGGGAACACTAATGCAAGCAGAATGACAGCCAGCTATAAAGCAGAAAATGAAGAGCAGATGGATTGAAAAAGTAACACTAATGCGAGCAGAATGGCAGGTAGATGTGAAGCAAAACACGAAAAGCAGAGAAATGTAAGAAGAAACACTAATGCAACGAGAATGGCAGCAAGACGTGAAGCAGATAACGAAGAGTAGATGAATTTAATGAGCACTAATGCAAGCAGAATGGCAACAAGACGTGGAGAACAGGATGGAGACCACAGAAATTCTCACTTTGAAAATAAGCAAAAAAAAAATAGCAGATACATGAAATCAGGAACCAAAAAATCAAAGAATGACTCGGCTTCTAGATAACCACCAAAGAATGATTGTTCATCGAAACCAAAACACATCAGAAGGAGCTGGGAATTGTTTCCATAATGATAGAGTCATGCATGCAGAAGCTAGAGAACTTTGTTTCAATGCTGTACAATGGCGTCTTCTTGCCTCCACTTATAAACCAAGATACCCCTATGAAATAGAATACATGCCTGCGAGGACTTTACCAACTGAGCCATCAAGAGAGATATAAGTTATGACAAGTCCCCATACATATTCCTGTCGAATTCAGAAATCTGTTCATAGACTCGCAATAAATCCATCACCACCATGATAGCTGAATTGTGAGTTTGCAACACGTGGTTATTTTTATGATGAATATATATCACTAACACACGTGATTTTGATCAATATAAATATCACCCATGAATGGCATTTAATACCGAATTCTATCTTGGGAATATATATCCACTTAGAATTAATTTTATGGTAACAGCTTCTGACTGGGTAGAGATTCGAACCCCTACCTATTTGGCCGGAAACCATGCCTGCGAGGACTCTACCAACTAAGCCATCAAGAGAGATATAAGTTTTTGATGAAGTCCCCGTACATATTCCTGTCAAATTCAGGAATCTGTTCATACA
>NC_090737.1:68861613-68864113 GCF_036898095.1 Palaemon carinicauda
AGGTCTATCTGCAGCTCTGGGACTTGACTCGAGATGAAGGAGAACGATCCTACGTCAAGGGACCATTCTGACTCTATAGGTGTAAACCTAGATAGAGCGTCCGCTGTCACATTGCGGAACTCTTGAATGTGAACTGCTGACAGGTGCCATTTCTTCACGCGTTTGATGCATATTTTCTCCAGACTGCTATTTCTTTCCTCTTCTTACTAGGAATGGAAAGCCGATGTGACTCCAAATTCCAGTGGATTCCCAACCACCAAAATTTTTGAGCTGGAGAAAGACGAGACTTTTTGATGTTGATCTTGAATCCCAGATGTTCCAGGAACTGGATCACTATCTTAGAAGCTTGCATGCATACTGTCCTGGATACTGCCCACACCAGCCAGTCGTCCGAGTAGGCTACTACTTGGACCCCTTTTAGGTGTAACTGATGGACGGCTGCGCTCGCGAGCTTCGTGAAAATCCTTGGGGCTATGTTTAGCCCGAAAGGCATGGTTCTGAAGGCGTAAAGTTATCAAAGTAACTTGAAGTCTAGGTAGGGAGAGAGGTGACAAATAATTGAAACGTGCCAATAAGCGTCAAACAAGTCTATAGACACAGCATATGCCCAGAATGACTGAGTTTTTCTGAGTCCTCCTTTGGAACACAGAACAGCCTTCCTTGGAATTTGATGGACTTAAACTTCCGGATTACTATTTTGACTAAGAGCTCTCGGACATATTCTTCCAGAACGGGGGTTGAGTGTTGGAAGAATTGAGGAAATTGAGGTGGAGGACTGCTCCAGCTCCAACCTAGTCCATTCTTATTTAGGCTGTGGGCCCAGGCATCTAGAAGAACATCTGGCTGTTCCTCTGGCTCTCGAACGAAAGGAAGAAGTCAGCCTTTCGGAGGCTGGGTTAAGAACTAGCGACAGTGTCGCCATTTGTTGAAGTACCAGCTAGTACGTGGTTGGAGGTTGTGCCACTGTCTGAGGCACCGCGGTCACAGGAAGTTGTTGTTGATGTTGCTGTCAGTAGGGTTTAGCTGGCTGAGAGGATAGCCTAGGCCTTTTGTCTACTACCTCTTTAACCACTTCATTGGGAAAGAGGTCTTTACCCCAAATATGAGAGGAGATCAGTTTCCCCGGTTCATGCCTCACCGCAACCGAGGCGAACACGAACTCTCTACAGGCTCTCCTAGCTTTAATAAAGCTATAGAAATCCTTCGTAACTGTGGCCAGATGGGTTTTGGCCACAACCATGAACATGTCCTGGTTCTTGGGGTCACTTGCCATCGTTTCTAGTGTTGTTTGCAACGACATCGATGCCGCAAGTCTTTCCTTTGTTTCTTGCTCTCTACGCAAGAGAGCCTCCGACGGTTTTGGAAGCACCTCACCGAACTGGCGTTCAGCAATATCAGCTACCAGTTTCCCGACTGAGAAGGTAAGGTGTACGTTCTTCCAGTCTTCTTGGTCCAAGGGTAAGGTCAGAGATAACGGCTTGCATTCCTCCAAGGAGGGGCATGGTTTCCCTGCCTCCACCGCATTTAAGACAGCCTTATATCCCTTTTCCAAGAAGGGAAAGGCTCTGGTAGGAGAGGCCAAAAGGAGGGAAGCTTCTTACGTCTGAGCTTTACTATGGTCAAAAACTATGACTACCAGCTCCGTCTCCTCCTTTAAGGCTGGCTCCTTCCTAAGACGGGCATAGCAGTCCGGATAAAAATCTTTGTTGGGCAAAAATTCCACTTCTTCCAGGGGAATTGCTCCCAGCTTTTCTGAAATCACAATCTCTCCGCTTGTTATTGGCATGTGTTCGGCATACCTCCAAGGATTGGTATTCGAGCACAAGGGATGATCCTTCACGGTGAGCCGCTTCTGGGGCCCGCGTGATGCTGCAAGTCTACGTAACTCCAGTTTCATTGCAGCTTCCTTCTCATCATTCTTCCTTTGAATTTGTTGGATCATCTCAACAATGGAAGAAAGAGTCCTTCCCAGTTCATCTGGGATAGCAGACGATGTAGAAGGAACCAGTTCTGGGTCCTGAACTGACGTAACCGACACTTCGTCGATTTCTTGCTCTTCTACTTGAGGAGTCTGAAACAGCTCCTTCTCCTGACCTTCTCCTAGAAGGTCCTTCTCAGAATAATCTGACACCTCCGACATCCTATCGTCCACTTGGATGTCTTGAAGGGTGGCTGAGACTTCAGAATCTACCGGATTCAGGCAATTGGTATCTCCACCTGAGGCTAGGGGATGATTGCATCAGCCGATGCTTTAGGGAAAAGGTAGGCCCTCATCTTCTCATTTGGAAGGTAGGGACCTGAGGTGTTTTTCTGAAACCCCTCACCCAGTATTGTAACGTTTCCCTGGCAGCATCCCTTGACTCCGTTGACTTAGGGTCGTCAAAAGCCTCGGTAATCAGGTTAGAACAATAGCGGAGAACACCTCTGGAGGCTGCGCATGCTGTGTGCCTCCTGCAATAATGATGTCCACAGAAGTTCTTACTGCGGACATTACAGAACA
>NC_090737.1:68869113-68871613 GCF_036898095.1 Palaemon carinicauda
TTAGCAAAGTTTTCAAATGATGGCAGTGTGGGGGAGAAAGCAACGACGAGTGGAGTGCCCCACCCAAGGATCCCACCACTGTTACACTTGTCAGGCGTATGGTCATCTATCTCAAGTGTGCTCAGCAAAAAACGGCCAGGGTGGCCGGGTTGTGGCACACGCACACTGCCCCCGCCCAACATCCGAGGAAAAGGAGATAGAGTAAGAGGGAGACGAGGGAGTTCGATTTCCCCCCCCCCCCCCCTGCATGACATCGCAAGCAGTAGCCAGAGGAAGCAATGACGACAGATGTGACAGAGCAGGCACTGGGACCTCCATTAGTAACCCCGTCATCACCCTCTCAGCACTAAGGAGCAGCGGCATTGCAACTGAGGCCATTGGCCCGTGCCCCATATCTCGTAATGTTCATCTAGGAATGTTAGCAGTGACGGTTGACTTACCAGATAAATCCATTCGAGCGCTGATTGACACAGGAGCCAGCGTTTCACTGATTGAAAAAAAAACTTCTCCTCAATTCCAATACAGCTAGCGGCATCCATTATTCTTGACACGACAGGAGGAAATAAACTACACATAAACTATACAACAATAGTCAAATTTAAAGTCGGGTCTGTGAAGTTTACACATGATATTTTTTGTCTTGCCCACCTTGGGAGTTCCAAGAATCAAGGCTATTTTAGGAATTGATTTTATCTCTAATAATCAAATTTGCATTTTCTGGAGAAAAGATACAATAACAGTAAAACCGGGAGGGTACATTTTACTGATAGAAAGTCATGAGACAGTAAGCCCGTGAGCAGGCTCGGAGAGACATTTAATTAAGGTAACAGCTGTACCCAAGAGAGGAGAAGTGTTGTCTCCCCAGTCGCTTACGAGCATATCAGTGACCCTGTGTCGCCCTCTTGCAGAAGGAACCAAGGTCGTTGTTAAACCCCATGACAATTGGGCCCATATGATATTAGAGGGCTTCACAGAAATAAAAAAAGAACAGAGATGATATAACGATAGTCAATTTGACAAATAAGAGAGTTGGTTAAGGAAGTGATTCTATCTGTGAATTAGAGTTATGTGAAATTGCTTATAATGGGATGTTGGGAGCCACAACTCCATCCGGCAAAGATGAACGCACTCCAAATTTTATTATGCAAGCACGAAAATTATGTCCGTCAAAATATCAAAAGGTCGTTATTGACATTGTCAATAATTATTCTGATGTAATTGCAATTGGAGATGAGACACCCGGGAGGATAGATCGATTTCCCTTTAGCATTTAATCTGGGCAGGCAGAGCCGATCAGGTCAAGGCCTTATAAGGTGCCCATTCATTTCCAGGGAGAGATAGAGAAGGAACTTAATAAATTAAGGGAACTGCGGATAATCGAGGAGAGCCAATACCCCAGGGCTTCTCTAATTGTAACTGTTAGGAAAAAGGATGGCTCGGTAAGATTTTGTGTTGATTATAGGAAGTTCAATGTAGTCACTAATGGTAATGCATTTCCATTGCCCTCGATTGAAGAATTACTTGTGAAAGTACTGGATAGTAAATATTTTAAAACTGTCGATTTAAAATCTGGATACTATCAAATACCCATTCAGGAAGACAGTAAATGTAAAACTGCATTTATAGCTAATTATCAACTATTTCAGTTTAATTTTCTTCATTTTGGTGTTAACAATGCTCCAAGTCATTTTTCAAGAGTAATGATGGCAGTTTTGTCACCCTTAATTAGCCATAATGTGCTTGTTTATTTAGATGACATCATAATTACAAGGAAAACGACCGAAGAACATAATAATATTCGTAAAGTTTTAGAAGCATCGCGACATAATGGTATGAAAATAAATTTGTCAAAGTGCAAATTTTTCTGTAAACAGGTCGAATTTCTAGGTCACATAATAACACCAGAAGGTATCCAACCCTGCCCCAGTAAAGTAGCAGCTATTAAAGATTTCCCTAGGCCACATAACTCTAAGTAAGTAGCTGGGTTCATCGAGCTTGCTGGGTATTACCGTAAATTCATAAGAGGTTTTGGAGAGATAGCAAGGCACTTTGATGCTTTAAAGAAACAAAAAGTAATAAATTGGGGAGGGGAAAAAGAAAGGACCTTTAACCATTTGAAAGCTGCCTTAACTAGCAATGAATTACTCGCAAATCCTAGATTTGATCGCCACTTTTTAGTGACAATAGATGCGAGTAGCATACCTATTGGGGGCGTAGTTTTTCAACGAGATGATAAAGGCAGAGAGAGACCCATTTGTTTTGCTTCCTGGGCATTAAAAGGGACAGAAAAGAATAATAGTACATTCGATTAAGAGGATTTGGCTATTCTATGGGTTCTAGAGAGGCATCGGTTCTTTTTATTAGGTCAGTCGATTGAGTTGCAAAGTGATCATCCTCCCTTACTTGATTTGTATTATAAAAAGTATTTGTCCTCTCGTTAAGCGAGATGGATTGAGAGATTGTTAGAGTTTAATATAAAGGGTTTTCACCACATAAAAGC
>NC_090737.1:68876613-68884113 GCF_036898095.1 Palaemon carinicauda
GCCTCCCTCTTGACTTATAGTGTAGTAGATCCCAAGTAACAATTATTCCACTTGCTTCATGACTGAGCCTCTACTTTCATTTAGGGCTATCCTGTTCCTACCTTCCCTATAGTCTATCACCTGAGACCCCCAAATTCGGAATTTGTTGCAAACCCCCCCCCCCCGGTTTACCTCACTTTCTTGGTACCAGTATGTAGGAAAATATGTCTGCTGTTCATTTCTGTTTGTTTCCAAGTCAATAATTACCTTGTAACATATCTAAATTCGTGATTCCTGCATCTTCCCTACAAGCATTTTGCAAAGCAATTAAGAAACAGCATATTTGGTGTTTAACGTGTTGTCCAAACTAAGTAATGAAAACTATCTAAATTTATTCCTTGTTTAAAATAATTCTAGTAATGATTTTTTCAGAAGTTAATTGGGTTACATCCTGGTTTAACATTTATAGCTAGTGAAATCAAGGAGATATTTAATATAGAAGATTAAAAAAAAATCTTTCATGTTAGATATAGTTTTTCTGGCTTAGAATAGAACACTTGGTAATATATGATCAATTCTTGATCATAATCAGGAGGAAAAACTTTATGTACCTAATATCAATAAATTTATAATTTATTGTATAAGGCAAACTGGCAACTGCCTTCTCTTCAGAGATAGATAAGAGATACTAAATTTTTTAAACAGAACAGCAATTAATAGGTAAACCTATCAATATGAATATTTCGTTCTTAATAGTGCCATTCATTTGACACATTATGCCACATACATGTTGCCATGTGCAACTGTAGCAAGGCATTGTGACATAAACTTTTATCATATCATTTGAATAGCGCTCTAGTCCTCATTGCCCACTCTATCACTCTTGATATCAGCATTTATTTGCTCATTGTTTGGTCCACAGGTATCTTACTTAAACATTTTCCCTCACACCTCCGCGGAGCAAATTCCCTTGATTCATGGTTTTTCAACATCAGAATGAGTCTTTTGTAGTTGCCACATGTCCCATAGATAAATGGTCATGTACCTGGTATAGTTTACGTGATCATAAGCAACCATACAAGGTAGCCTCCTGTCCTACGTGCTTTAATGAAAAGAAGTAAGAGCTCAAATAAGGAAATGTGTGAGAGCAGCCATTGGTCCACGAGATGACTCTCTGTGATTGTTATAGCCTGCCTGCTCTTGTGCAAAGTGTTGGGACTCCAGCAGCTATGGCCGCATCAGGAGAAATGTCATCCTAAACTGCACCTAAAAGGTTCAATAAGGCTTGATGCTCTAATGCATTATGTGGATTCTCAGAGAGCCAGGATTCAAATACTGAAAATCTAATTCTCCGAAAAACTCCACATACCAACTTGTTTGCTCTTACTGCTCTGTTACAGTGGTGCACCGTCGAAACACCAACAATCTATCCAGCGGCAATGATCCAGTCTCAATCACCAAATCTTTCGAACCAGCATGGCGAAAACGATGGCCAAGAATGTCTTGAAAGTTGCAGCATATATTAAATACTCCCGTCCGCAGAATTATGTACTGATGGTCATTTTGGCATGACCAGAGTATTTGCTTGACTTTGCAATAGATGGCTTGATCCAAGATCACCCTCAAACTGCGTTGCTTTAGTTAATCAGCCATTGTAAGGGAATGCTGAAATAATTCCTTGACTACTTTTTAATCTCTGTTGGACTTGCATCAATTGTTTGACTGTACCCCACAGTTCAAGGAGCAGGTATATTTACAAAATGTGTTACAGTTTTATGAAAAAAAAAAATACAGTAGACATTAAAAATGTAGTATTAGAGATATGCAAACATATAGGATTACAAAGTATACATTTGTATGCACTAAAGTAAAACATGAAACATGTGATAGAACTGTAACACTTGATATGATGATAAACATTCAGTACTGGGAACTTTTTGATGATGATGATTGCTTGCACCTAACAAATTTCCACAATTTAGTGGTAGGCAAAGCAGGACCCACCCCAAATTCCCCTTGTGACGTTCATTAAAAACTTGTATATCATATCCTCTTCTGGTGTCAACATTCAGCAATCCAGGACCATGCCTGTAACTTTGAGAAAAAAGTACAAACCATCTGACAATGTTATTTGTTGGTGTTACTAGCTGTTCATCATTGGCACTAAATGGACCTGGTGAAGTTTCACAACTGTGGACTGTGTCTTTTGAGGATACCATTTGTGCAGTGGGTTTTGTTACTGCCACTGAAAGTTTGTTCATCGGGAACACCATTGTCCCAGTAGAAAATTGTGAACAAATATGAGTGGATATTACTTGACAATAATACCTGCACCTGGTTATCACTTTTAAGCAAATAAAATGCAAGTGCAAAACTTAGGAATTTAGAAAGCTATTACTTGGAAATTAACACTTTCATATGGTGAAATAATTAAGGTTAGGAGAAAAGGGCGCACGTGGTTGGGATATGAGTAAGGGATAATAAAGGTTCAGTGGGTAGGATCTTTTGTTAAGGATAAAAGTATAAGATGGGATGTGATAAGGAAGGGAGATGGAAGGCTTGGTACGAATGATGAGCATCTCAAAGTAAAGACACCTAACTTGATAAAAACGACACAGACTCCTCCCTCGTGGAGAAAGTATCGCAGGTACTGCATCCATGAAGGTTGAAAAGCGAAGACCTGCCCAGCTGCTCCTACGTCGGGATATCCCCTTCCAACCTCAAAAATGGGGGGAGGGGTTTCATTGTCCTGACTGCTGTCCTAATGGTCATCGGCCTTAGTCTCGTCTCCCGTACCCCCCCTCAATAGACATTCTCCTGACTTCTCTTGGGTTCCCTCTGTGGCAGCGTGGAGAGGCCACTTGGTTTTTTTATGTCTGAAATGAGACCTCAGGGGAGTAAATGGGTATAGGATGGGTGTGCAGGTTGTAAGACTATGGGTCGGGTACCAACGCCTGAGGCATTTGGACCAGTCCTTGCTGGGGGGGTTGGATCTATAAATGGATGAAATCATATATTGCTAGAAAGACAGCCTTTAATGTGATATATATCTCATTTCTCTGTAAATTTATACGAAAAGCGATAATATACATATAAAAGTTTGTTTAACTGTTTGGAATCTTATGGCCCAAACATCATTGGTGATGAACGAAAACTGACACACACTTTTCTCTGACGATAGCCTTTTTGTATTCTATTATCTTCATGAGAAATGGTTATTATATATATATATATATATATATATATATATTTATATATATATATATATATATATATATATATATATATATATATATATATATATATATATATATATATATATATATATATATAAACATACTTATATGTTATATACATTTATATATATATATATATATATATATATATATATATATATATATATATATATATATATATATATATATGCACAGTATATATATATATATATATATATATATATATATATATATGTAACACACACACATATATATATATATATATATATATATATATATATATATATATACATATATATATATATATATATATATATATATATATATATATATATATATGGGTGTGTGTATACATGTATATATATAAATATATATATATATATATATATATATATATATATATATATATATTTATATATATATATAAATATATATATATATATATATATATATGTATATATATGTATATATATATATATATATATATATATATATGTGAATATATAGCTATATATATGTATATATAAATATATATATATATATATATATATATATATATATATATATATATATACATATATATAAATACATATATGTTATATATATATATATATATATATATATATATATATTTATATATATATATATATATATATATATATTTATATGTTTGTGGATATATATATATATATATATATATATATATATATATATATATATATATATATACATACATATACATCATACATATACCAAAGGCACTTCCCCCAATTTTGGGGGGTGGCCGACAACAACAAGAAACAAAACAAAAAGGGGACCTCTACTCTCTACGTTCCTCCAGCCTAACCAGGGACTCAGCCGAGTTCAGCTGGTACTGCTAGGGTGCCACAGCCCAACCTCCCACATTTCCACCACAGATGAAGCTTCATACTGCTGAGTCCCCTACTGCTGCTACCTCCGCGGTCATCTAAGGCACCGGAGGAAGCAGCAGGGCCTACCGGAACTGCGTCACAATCGCTCGCCATTCATTCCTATTTCTAGCACGCTCTCTTGCCTCTCTCACATCTATCCTCCTATCACCCAGAGCTTTCTTCACACCATCCATCCACCCAAACCTTGGCCTTCCTCTTGTACTTCTCCCATCAACTCTTGCATTCATCACCTTCTTTAGCAGACAGCTATTTTCCATTCTCTCAACATGGCCAAACCACCTCAACACATTCATATCCACTCTAGCCGCTAACTCATTTCTTACACCCGTTCTCACCCTCACCACTTCGTTCCTAACCCTATCTACTCGAGATACACCAGCCATACTCCTCAGACACTTCATCTCAAACACATTCAATTTCTGTCTCTCCATCACTTTCATTCCCCACAACTCCGATCCATACATCACAGTTGGTACAATCACTTTCTCATATAGAACTCTCTTTACATTCATGCCCAATCCTCTATTTTTTACTACTCCCTTAACTGCCCCCAACACTTTGCAACCTTCATTCACTCTCTGACGTACATCTGCTTCCACTCCACCATTTGCTGCAACAACAGACCCCAAGTACTTAAACTGATCCACCTCCTCAAGTAACTCTCCATTCAACATGACATTCAACCTTGCACCACCTTCCCTTCTCGTACATCTCATAACCTTACTCTTACCCACATTAACTCTCAACTTCCTTCTCTCACACACCCTTCCAAATTCTGTCACTAGTCGGTCAAGCTTCTCTTCTGTGTCTGCTACCAGTACAGTATCATCCGCAAACAACAACTGATTTACCTCCCATTCATGATCATTCTCGCCTACCAGTTTTAATCCTCGTCCAAGCACTCTAGCATTCACCTCTCTCACCACTCCATCAACATACAAGTTAAACAACCACGGCGACATCACACATCCCTGTCTCAGCCCCACTCTCACCGGAAACCAATCGCTCACCTCATTTCCTATTCTAACACATGCTTTACTACCTGTGTAGAAACTTTTCACTGCTTGCAACAACCTTCCACCAACTCCATATAACCTCATCACATTCCACATTGCTTCCCTATCAACTCTATCATATGCTTTCTCCAGATCCATAAACGCAACATACACCTCCTTACCTTTTGCTAAATATTTCTCGCATATCTGCCTAACTGTAAAAATCTGATTCATACAACCCCTACCTCTTCTAAAACCACCCTGTACTTCCAAGATTGCATTCTCTGTTTTATCCTTAATCCTATTAATCAGTATTCTACCATACACTTTTCCAACTACACTCAACAAACTAATACCTCTTGAATTACAACACTCATGCACATCTCCCTTACCCTTATATAGTGGTACAATACATGCACAGACCCAATCTACTGGTACCATTGACAACACAAAACACACATTAAACAATCTCACCAACCATTCAAGTACAATCACACCCCCTTCCTTCAACATCTCAGCTTTCACACCATCCATACCCGATGCTTTTCCTACTCTCGTTTCATCTAGTGCTCTCCTCACTTCCTCTATTGTAATCTCTCTCTCATTCTCATCTCCCATCACTGGCACCTCAACACCTGGAACCGCAATTATATCTGCCTCCCTATCATCCTCAACATTCAGCAAACTTTCAAAATATTCCGCCCACCTTTTCCTTACCTCCTCTCCTTTTAACAACCTTCCATTTCCATCTTTCACTGTCTCTTCAATTCTTGCGCCGGCCTTCCTTACTCTCTTCACTTCTTTCCAAAACTTCTTCTTATTCTCTTCATATGACTGACCCAGTCCCTGACCCCACCTCAGGTCAGCTGCCCTCTTTGCCTCACGTACCTTGCACTTTACTTCCACCTTTTTCTCTCTATATTTTTCATACTTCTCTATACTATTACTCTGCAGCCATTCTTCAAAAGCCCTCTTTTTCTCTTCCACTTTTACCTTCACTCCTTCATTCCACCATTCACTGCCCTTCCTCATGCTGCCTCCAACAACCTTCTTGCCACATACATCACTTGCAATCCCAACAAAATTTTCTTTTGCTAACTTCCACTCCTCCTCTAAATTACCAGTTTCTCTTACTCTCACCTCGTCATATGCCATTTTCAACCTTTCCTGATATTTACTTTTTACCCCCGGTTTTATTAGCTCTTCAACCCTCACTAGCTCCCTTTTACATCCACCTACTCTATTCCCCCACTGTTTTGCTACAACCAATTTTCCTTCCACCAAAAAATGATCAGACATACCGTTAGCCATACCCCTAAACACGTGCACGTCTTTCAATCTTCCAAACATTCTTTTTGTTATCAACACATAATCCATTAATGCCCTTTCTACTACTCTTCCATTTGCCACTCTTACCCATGTATACTTATTTTTATCTTTCTTTTTAAAAAAGCTAGCACTTATTACCATCTCTTGTTCAACACACATATCTACCAGTCTCTCACCACTCTCATTTTCACCTGGTACGCCATATTTCCCAATGACACCTTCTACCTCTCCAGCACCCACTCTAGCATTTAAGTCACCCATAACAACTACATAATTCCTTCTACCCAGTCCTTCTACACACCTAGTTAATTCACTCCAGAACTCATTCCGCTCTTCTTCACTTTTCTCACTACCTGGCCCATACGCACTGACAAACGCCCAACATTCCCTACCCAACCTAACCCTTACCCACATTAACCTAGATGATATCTCCTTCCATTCCACTACTTTACCTGTCATCCATTCACTCAACAATAAAGCCACACCCTCTCTCGCTCTTCCCCTTTCAATCCCAGACACTCTACCAGACATTTCACCAAACATCACTTCACCCTTTCCTTTCATCTTTGTCTCACACAAGGCCAATACATCCATCCTTCTACTTCTAAACATACTTCCAATCTCACATCTTTTACTCTCTATCGTACTACATCCACGCACATTCAAACACCCCAAAACTAGAGTGCGGGGAGCAGTCACTCTCCCCCCAGCTCCATCTCTTTGTTGCTGTCTCACAGGATACTTTTACAGGAGAGGGGGTTCCCAGCCCCCTCGTCCCGTCCCTTTTAGTCGCCTCTTACGACACGCAGGGATAACGTTGGCGCTATTCTAATTTTTATATATATATATATATATATAAATATATATATATATATATATATATATATATATATATATACACAGTATATATAAAGTATGTATGTGTGTAGTACTGTATATGATTATATTGCTTTATTTATGCATATATATATATAAATATGTATGTATATATATATATATATATATATATATATATATATATATATATAT
>NC_090737.1:68891613-68896613 GCF_036898095.1 Palaemon carinicauda
AAAATTCCTCTTACTTTCATAGTTACATTAGTAAAGTAACGCAATAAACCGTAAACATTGTTCCCTACAAGAAAATGCAATATTTCTTCTGTTATCATCAAGTTTGATAATTATTATATTTTATTGAAAAATAAATTGTGAATAATGGCATCCATTTAACTTCCACGAGTCCAGAGGGTAAATTACAGTCCCTTCGCCCTTCAGTCCTACCATAAACCTGAGAGAGAGTACATGCCTGAGTTTTACCTCTAACGCTCACTCATTTTTAGCTTTCCTTTTTCTCGTTTTCGGCAAGAATTTTATCATTTCAAAGAGGAAAAGACAATTTCAATATCTTGCTAACATAAGAAAGAAGAAAACTTGCTCTATTAAGAGTTCAGAAGAGGTTAATATCGGTAGTGCAGGGAGAGAGAGAGAGAGAGAGAGAGAGAGAGAGAGAGAGAGAGGGGGGGAGGGAGAGTTGTGGATGGACAAGCCTGATACAAGCTGAAGAGGCAAGATATTGAGCAAAGGTTCCTCGTTTATGAGTAAATTATGATAAATACTTAGTTTTCGTTCATCAATATCCCAAAAGGAACATAAAATCCATAATGATCAGGATTTATTAATATTGTCTTTGTAAAGATACAAAAAAAAAAAAAAAAAAAAAAAAAAAAAAAAAATTGAACGCCCTCCGACGTTCACTAATTTTTATGTTAGTTTTTCTAGTTTTTGGCAAGAATTTTATCATTTCAAAGAGGAAAGGTCAATTTCAACATCTTGCAAACATATGTAAGAAGAAAATATGCTCTTTTAAGAGTTCAGAAGAGGGTAATATTGGTAATGCAGAGAGAGAGAGAAGATAGTGTTGTGAATAGAAGAACGACCGCCTTGCCCCACAGGAGCCAAAAGAAGCAAGATAGTGAGCAAAAAGATCTTCATTTAGTATTAAATTATAATAAATAACTGTTTTCCTTTATTGATACCCAAAAAAGGAACATGAAATTCATAATAATAATGATTTATTAATATTGTCTTTGTAAAAATACAAAGAAAAACTTTGAGCGCCAGTATCTCAAAACTAAACTTATTGACCTACAAATTCAATAGCCTCCCTTAGTTTTGAAGATATAGAATTGAAATTTGGTATATAACTTAGAACTAAATCATAAAACAGTGAAATGAAGTTCCTTTTCCCCAATTTCTTTTTCATTTTTTTATTTTTTTTCTCTGATTTGTATTGTTTATTTTTTTTACCATAGTGAAAAAAATCATATCTGGTAAAAGAAATTACTTAAAAAAAAAAAAATCCTCATATTTTTGGAGGTCTATATCACGACTATATAGGTGAGTAATCCCAGATCTTAGTAATAATTGCCAAGGGATGAGATAGAATTTGAAAAACCCTAATTTTTACGATAAATTGCCCTGGCATTGCAAAACCAAAGGTCAGAGGCAAAAATCCTATGTAGTTTGGAGAGGTCCAATGTCACATTAAGTGATATGTAATACCTCGTTTGTGTCATACAGCATACCTAAACAAGTTTACATAAGACTTCATAACAAAATACATGAAAGAGAAAACTAATTCTTAACCTTTTTACCCCCAGGCTATTTGGAAATTTCCAACCCTTAACCCCCAGGGGGTTATTTTTTTCCCAGCATATTTTGCAGTATATATTTTTTGAATTGCTCTAACAGCCTTAATTTTTGTCATAGAGAGGTCAGGTTGGTCTCATTCTCTTGGAAAATGCCTGAATTTTTTCAAAAATTTTTATAGCATTTTTTTGCAAGGACGTACCGGTACGTCCATGGGGGTAAATGGATGGCTTTTGTGAAACGTACCAGTACGTCCTTTGGGGGTAAAAGGGTTAAGAATAACATAAATTTACATAAACTTAATTAAATTAAAATACAATTATATGAATGACAAAAGCCTTATGCAATTTACATGCATTACTTAAACCTACATGAGTGGAACTCATCTTACTAGCTGGCTATACATCTCTTAAATACACAAATGAAATACATAAATAAAATACTCACGCGATACTAGACCAGCTTCGTAAGATAGCTCCCCCAAAAAGATTATTTATTCTGGGTCTGAATCCACAGATTCACCCTAAGATAAATAATCTGCAACGATGATAACTTTACCTGATATATGCTTTAATACCATATATTTGAAAATATAATGATTATTATTCTTCATCTTATTAATAAAAGTTGAGGGGGCCAGCCAGCTAATGTTTTTTCTTAAGGACAGGACTTTTACATTCATACCACTTACTAAGGTGACTTAGGACATCTCCAAACTACATAGGATTTTTGCCACTGACCTGTGGTTTTGTGACACCAGGTCGATTTTTCCTGAAAATGAAATTCTATTTCTTCCCTTGATAATTAATTTTAAGAACTGGGATCACTACCCTATGTAGACCTGATGTAGACCTCCATTCAAATTAATTGTTTTTTTTTTTTTTTGTGGGGGGGGGGTCGGGGGGTTGGAGGTCATTCTTTTCTAGATATGAATTTTTTCATTATGGTACAAAAATAAACCATAAAAGTCATGGAAAAAAGTTATGAAAAAATATGAAACAAAAGTTGGAAGAAAGGGCAACATTTGATTTTTTCATAATGTCTTTCTAAGTTCTATACCTAATTTCAATGCTATACCTTTAAAACTAAGGTAGAAGATAGAATTTGAAGGTCAATAAGAATAGTTTGGCGATACAAGCGTTCAAAGTCCTTTTTGAATTTCTACAAAGACAGTGTTAATAAATCATGATGATTATGAATTTTGTTCCTTTTTGGTTATTAATAAACGAAAACAAAGTTAATTATCATAATTTAATCATAAATGAAAATCCCTTTGCTAATCTAAATATCTTGCTTCTTTACGCGAGACGGTCACTCCTTCATCATCTCTCTCCTTCACTAACTCTGCTAATTTCGCCGATATTTCCCACTTCTGAAAACTTAACAGACATAAAAACCAGTGAATGATAGAGGTCAAACTGAAACGCGTACTCTTTATGAGGTTTGTGCTAGGACTGAAGACCGAAGGGTGTAATCATCGTGTATTACATTGTTTTGTGACACATGGAATCTATACTGATGCCATTGCTCAGAATTTGGTCTATATTAAAATGTAATAATCATCAAAATTCACAATAAGAGAAGAAATACTGCATTTTCTTGTAGAGAACAATGTTTTTGGTTTATTCAGTCACTTTTACTAATTAACCTGTAACTATGAAAGTAAAAAAGAATTTTTACAAATTATTTTGTATACGCATTCTCCATTGCTATACAAAGATTAGTGAATTTTCTCAGAATTTTTTTGTTTTCCTTCCTATAACCCCATATATTGGGATACCGGCTGGGCCCCTTATTGGGTTGTGATCCGAGTAAACTGTAATTTCTTCATTTTGTAGTCTGTTCACATAAACTTCAAACTTGCTTATTGGGTGTGACTGGCACTAGCAGTTCCTTCTCAACTGTCGAGTACGCTCATTGATGCTCCAATCCCATTATCAGAAGCATCCATTTGGATAAGGAAGGTTTTGTTAAAATGAGGTGCTCACAGTATCAGTTTCAAAGTTAATATGGCCTTTATCCTGTTGAAGGATTCCTGGCACTCACTGGTCCATACAAATTTTTTCTTGAGGCTAGTCAAATTCATCAAAGGAGCCACTACAATCGGAAATTTTCTGACAAAAACGTCGGTAGAATCCTGCCATCCCTAAAAATCGTTGTAATTGCTTCCTCGTTCTGAGGGGTGGTGAGGCTTTCCTTATTCCATCGATGTTGGCGGCTACCCGGGTGATTTTTCCTCTTCCGACTTCAAATCTTAAGTACCAAACTGTTGCCCTTCCAAATTTGCTCTTCTCCAGGTTAATCGTCAGGCGTATTCCTCACAGCTTTTGAAATACCTTCTCCAGGATTCAGAGAAGTTTTTCCCATATAGGTGAATATATCACAATATCGATGAGATATACACCGAATCCTTAGATCGATCCTAGAAGGTCATCCATCACTTGTTGAAAGGTAGCAGGTGCGTCCATTAGATCAAATGGCATGAGGATTTATTGATATAACCCAAACAGGATTATAAATGCTGCTAACAATTTTGCATTGTCATCCAAATAAATTTAATAATAGCCTTTTAACAATTCGATCTTGGAGACGAACCTCACTCTTTTGATGTTGTTGAGTAGTTGCTCTATGAGCGGCAAGTGATAATTATCAGCCATACTTACGAAATTAAACTTTCGGTAGTGCGTACACATCATTAAAGATCTGTCTGGTTTTTTTTCCGAGCATGCATGGAGAACTGTAAGGGCTAGAACTTTGTTTGGCTAAGCTGTTTTATAACAAACATTCAACTTCTATCATCATGGCTTCTCAGTGATACGGCAACAGTCAATAAGTTTGTTGTTAAAACGGTCTTTCTGAGATTTTAAGATGTATCCCATACTTTGTCCAAGTGGTTCGTTTCCGGATATCGAGGCAATTTCAGGGAAACTTCCAATCAATCGCCTTAATTCCTCTTGCTTCTCCTTGTTCAAATGAGTTAATTTCTCTCTCAAGTTCCTAATAACGGATGAATTATTCACTTTGCTTACCGCCCCTACCTCATATCCTTCGTCGTCTTCCATGGAGGGAATGATTTGTGCCATACTCACCTGTGAAGCTTCGGTCTCATTTCTGTTTGAGTAGAGCTTCAATAAGTTAATATGTACCTTCCTTTGGCTTTTCCATCTTCTTGGGTTTTCGATAACGTAGGTCAGGTCACTGATCTTCTCCAAAATCCTGAATGGTCCTTAGAACTTGGTGAGTGCAAATCTCCTAATCGGTAAGAAAACCAACTCCTGTTGTCCTGCCACAAACTGTCCGTCTTTACTTTTCATATCGAACCTTTTCTTCATTTTACCCCTACTCATTTTTAGGTTTTATAGGAAATAATTCCTTCTCTTGCCGATCCTTTTCCTCAAATTCTTTACATTTTCTCCATCCGT
>NC_090737.1:68906613-68916613 GCF_036898095.1 Palaemon carinicauda
GGTAGTAACGGTAGTAACCTTCTGATACCGCAATGGGTAAAATTCTTCGGTATATCACTCGCAGGAAACATCGCAAGTAGAAAGCTGCCCAGAGAAACTTCCATCTGGAAAACATGGCTATCTCACCCAATAGTAGATTTTCCCCAAGAAGGTTAAATGACTGGAGATGCCCCTAGCGGATTAACTAATTATGAAATTAAGGCATGATCAGATGTCCCAACCGGAGAACCAGCCTTACCTCTGATAAATTTAGGTGAATCAATGCATACTAGGTCCAGGCAATTACCAGACATGCGCTTAGCTTCACTATGATTTGTTCACAGCCTGATTTAGAGGCAAAGTCCAAAGCTCTTAAGCCATAGCTATCAGTAGGAGAAAGAGTTTAACCACTCCCTATGGTGAGCATTGAAATCGCCAACTAAAAATAAAGAGGCCTTTCTATTATCTTCTTGTATCTTAGCCATAATTGTAAGAACACAGAGATAAAGTCATCCCTGCCTTGATTCTGGTAGAACAAACACAAATAGTGTTGTAAGTTAGCGAGTAATATATATATATATATATATATATATATATATATATATATATATATATATATATATATATATATATATATATATATGCCAGCAACGACTCTTCCGACTGAGCTATCCAGAAGCTGTTACCATAAAATGAATTCCAAGTGGATATATATTCCCAAGATAGAATTCGGTATTTATGTATGTATATATATATATATATATATATATATATATATATATATATATATATATATATACATACATAAATACCGAATTCTATCTTGGGAATATATATCCACTTGGAATTCATTTTATGGTAACAGCTTCTGGATAGCTCTGTCGGTAGAGTCGTTGCTGGCATGGTTTCCGGCCCACAGGCGGGGGTTTGAATCTCCACCCGGCCCGAAGCTGTTACTATAAAATAAATTCCAAGTGGATATATATTCACAAGATAGAATTCGGTATTAAATGCCATTCGTCGGTGATATATACATTGATTGAAATCACGTGTGCTTGTGATATATATATATATATATATATATATATATATATATATATAATATATATATATATATATATATATATATATATATATATATAATGTATGTATGTAATTGTGGACAGTTTCCGTCGCTGAGAGGGATTTTGAAAGGTTCGATACGACAGACCCTGATGACCCCGAACGTGTTGTGATGGATGAAATCGTGTCTCTTGGAAAGTCCATAGGGCTAGAGGTAGACGAGAAAGATGTGAACGACTTTGTCGAGGACCATCAGGAAGAGCTTACGAAACAGGAATTGATCGAGCTCCAGGAGATGCAACATCAGGAGGTGTTGCAGGAGCTCAGTAGCGAGGAGGAGGTGGAAGGCGAGGGCCGCCTTTCAACGGCAGAAATCAAAGACATGTTAACGAAGTGACAGGAGTCTTCTAATTTTATGGAAAAGAGGCACCCAGACAAGTTGGCGACTGGTCGTGCGTTAGCCTTGTGTGACGACACTTGCGCGCATCATTTTCGCAGCATTTTAAAGGGGAGACAAAAGCAAACATCCCTAGAAAGATTCCTTTTAAAAAGGCCGTCAAAAAGTGCACGTGAAAGCGAGGCAAAAGGAGCGAAGCAAGAAGAAGAAGAAAAGTAAAAAATAAAGGAAAATGAAAACAAAATGTAGAATTAAGTTTATTTTTAAGTTTGTGTACCGAAAGCTAATTTCATTTAAGTTAAATTTAAAGTTCAATTTCATTTAAGTTGAATTTAAAGTTAACGTTATGTTACATAGTGTAACAAAAGTGTTGTGTACCAAACGTGTTGCCGTCAAGTCTCTCTCCTCCCCGTCCTTTGCCCTTCCTCCTCCTCAGCACACACCGCCGTTAGCCGCTACCGTCTGTCTCGAAGGTAAGAACTCCATAATAATGTTACATTTCATAACCAGTTCATAGCTATTTGTTATTTTGTTAGCGTAGGATGTTGATTACAACCATTAAAAACATGTTTTTCCTCTGTAATATACTGTTTTTAGGGTTTTTTCAGAGGTTGGAAACAAATTAATTTGTTTTTTGTTATTTTATATGGGAAAAATTCATCTGAGCTACGAGAAAATTGAAATATGAGCTCGGTCCCAGAACGGATTAAACTCGTACCTCAAGGTATTGCTGTATATATATATATATATATATATATATATATATATATATATATATATATATATATATATATATATATCATTCTATTTTTATCCATCAGATACAACCAAGTGAGCATCCAGTCAACAAGAAGAAGTGGGAGGATAACAGCAGCTTTCAGGGGTTGGATGGCAGAAAGTGGACCGGGAGATCTTATTGAAATTGAGGAAAGAATAGCAAACGATATGTTCAAATCATGGACCAAGTACTGTTACCAACTCTTAGGGAAATGTTGATACCCGAACCGGAGCCTGTATATATTGTTAAGGATAACTGAACCATCTTTAATTCTAAGTTAGTAACAGATTGATTAAACAATCACATTGAGATTATTTGGATTGAGTGTCCTGCTAAATCACCCGATTTAAACCCAACAGAAAATCTTTGGCCAAAGATGGTAATTAGCCACTAGGACGCAATAGATGTCATGAATAACAATTGTTTAATTAAGCATGCTAAATCAGTGTGGGAATTATGTAGGCTTACACGTTTTGAAAACTATTGTGAGAATCACGTTGGATATATGTTGAGGCGACTGGCCCAAGTAATAGATAAAGCAGGAGGTCATGTGGAATACTGAGAGAGAGAGAGAGAGAGAGAGAGAGAGAGAGAGAGAGAGAGAGAGAGAGAGAGAGAGAGAGATGGCATTACTTTTGTAGATTAAAGCATAGACTTTAAAGTTAAAAACGTTATAAATTTTATTTCAGTTTTTTATTACTATATAGAATAAATTATTGTCTATCATACTTGTTTAATTTACGTATTCAATAATCCTATTCTATATTTGAAAGAGAGGGAGAGATTTCAGAGAGAGACTGACTTTCAGTAAAAATAGTGCAAGGAATGCGTACACAATCAACGTGGATTAGTCTTGAACTGATAGAACTAATTCTTTTTCATTATTATTCTTACGAGATACCAAAACATTCCGAAACAGGTAGAGATATTTTTGGAGGCGAGTGTACTGCTGCTTGACCAGTCAAGGAAGCCAGTAACTCTGTAGTGTTGCGATTTAATCGTGAGGCAGATATATATATATATATATATATATATATATATATATATATATATATATATATATATATATATATATATATATATATATATATATATTCTGTTACGTGAGGGTGTGGCCACAGGTACAAGAACAAAAAGAAGAAAGGATGTAGAAATAAGGAAAAGCAGAAAAGACAGTTTTAAAAGGTTGTGAAGACAGGCCAACACAATACCCAGCCAAATGTCTAAGGGCGGAGGTAGCAAACACGTGCTCCTCTCCGAGGAGGTCGGGTTCAACACGAGGTAATGCCCACACGCTTCTTTGTAACCCCGAACACAAAGAGAAAAATGGGATTGGTTGTTTAAGCAAGAGTTTGTATTTTCTTTCGGCTACACACACAATGGTAATATAGTAATCTCTACGATAAAACAAATGATTAAAATGATAATGAAATATAAAAACAGTAGCACCTACGGTGAGGCAAATAATGACTAGGAACAATGAAATAAAAGGAATATCACTTTACATGAAATTATTTACAGAGAAAAGTAAAAAAAAAAATATAAAGAAACCACAAAGGGACACTTGCAGGAAAACAATAATACAAATTAAAAATAAAAAGAAAACGATAAGGACAAATAATTCCCCACCAGAAAATAACTAGGACCTTGGGTTAATATTTAAAAAGAAACCAAAATCGTTATCCTATAAAGGGGATAACAAGCAAATTACTATTCTCTGTCGAAGACACGACAAAAATAACACACTATTACAGTTATGGAAATAAACACATTGAATATATATACATTTAAAAGGGAGGTAAAAATATATATTTTTGAATATGTGGGAATGGAAAGAAAATAACCAAATAAAATGACATCAGGTCCCGTTACACCCGCTAGTCTCAAAAATAAGCCTACAACAGAAACAGAAAAATAAAAAAGGATATTGATCCCTGTAGCCAGAATACACTTATATAACCGAAAATGGGAAATAGGGTAGCGTTCTTAAGCGTGATGTTTCCCCTAATGTGGCGTATTCTTGTTGAAGGCAACTTACCTTGCCTACCCCTCCCCCCCTAACTGTATAGAATAAAAACATAGTACAATACAAAACCAAAAAACTACACTTAACAATTAATCAAATCCCACGTGGCGGGTGTCCTTAGACAGGTAATTCGTGATCACTGTCCTTCCATGGGCCCATTGCTCTACTTTGACCTAGCCCCCCCCCCCCCCCCTCCCCACCCCTTATCTCCTCTCACCAGACCTAAGCAAACTCTTTCCTCCCTTGCTTTTGCCACAAATCCTATCCACCATAGTACAGTTACTTAGCTTCAGGCTTGGTCGACCTCTGGGCACACGTTCCTCTTTGGCAACGATTAGCCAGTTCCCGGTTCGGGTTTCACTTCACCAAGTTCTTTTGAAAAGGGCAGGATCGCCTTTGAGGTACTGGACTCCTGGGAGATGGGAATGCTTCTGCTCCTTGCCAAGGTCCAAGGTTTTCTGAGAGCGAAGGGTCCTGCAGTCACTGGGCTCCGAGCTGGGGTATCAGCGGTGACCCCTTCCCAGCTCTCCTAGCTGGGTCACATGGGTAAAGCATTGGCACACGCATTTTGGCGCCAAGCATTACGCTTCTTTCGGGGCACTCCTGGAACCTTTGTTGTTGACGCCAAGCGTCTTAGTGAGAGAGCTGTGGATTTAAAATGGGGTGAGCATTTGGACAAGGAAAGAACATGGCCGACCACGGCTGCATCTAGCCTTATGATCGGAGAGTAGGGGAGAGGCTTACACTTATAATTTAACTATTATAACTATAGAATAAATTACTATACACAACATACAATACGAACTAGATTAGGAGGTTAATTTAAGGGGGCAAGCATTACAAATAAACATCTTACAACTAGAAATGAATACAAGACAACTCTCTTTTTCCAACAAAGACGTACAACAAGTATGTAATTCTTTCAATACAAACAATTTTAAGAGAGATGTGGCTCTCACACCTCACAATACACACACACACACACACACACACACACACACACACACACATATATATATATATATATATATATATATATATATATATATATGAATATAGGTATAGATAGACACACACGCACACGGACAAAAACACATACACACACACACACACACACACACACATATATATATATATATATATATATATATATATATATATATATACATATACACACATACATATATATATATATATATATATATATATATATAAATATATATATATATATATATATATATATATATATATATACATATATACACACACACACATATATATATATATATATATATATATACATATATACACACACACATATATATATATATATATATATATATATATATATATATATATATATATATATATATACATATATATATGTATATATATATATATATATATATTTATATATATATATATGTATGTATATATATATATATATATGTATATATATATATATATATATATATATATATATATATATATATATATATATATGTGTGTGTGTGTGTGTGTGTGTGTGTGTGTGTGTGTGTATAGGGACGCACAATATGTATCGTAGCACTTTCTTCAAGATTATTATTTGCAATTCTATTTAGTACATAAAAAAATCACTGTACCTCTTGACGGGGGCCTGCATAGCATCATGACGTGCAGACTAACGCGTAGGTTGATTGAATTTTGTGGTGTCTGCAGTCCCTTTGTTTTTAAAGCACTCGTCAATTAGGTGAAACGTTTTTTGGAACCAGAGAAGAAGACAATTTTTCAAAAAAAAAACAAATAGAAAAATAAAAAGCCACATATGACCTACAGGATCCAATAGCATACTGGAACAAATAGCACCAAAGGATTCCCCTACATTTTTTTACATTTTCCTTTGTTCTCATACACCTGAAATCATTGAGGCTACCAAACAATTCTTCTTCGCTCGATGGCCAACTACTGGAAAATAATTGTTCAGCGGCTATTCTCTTCTTGGTAAGGGTAAAAGAGACTCTTTAGCTATGACAAGCAGATTTCCTGAGACGACATTCCAAAATCCAAACATTGTTCTCTAGTCTTGGATAATGCCATTGCATGTGTCCCATGGTCTTCTTACACTAGCTTGGTTAAGAGTTTTTATAGTTTATATATGAAAGATGTAATTTAATGTTGTTACTATTCTTGAAATATTATATTTTGATTGCTTGTTACTCCCCGTGTAGTGTATCTATTTGCTAGTGTTGTTTCCTCATTGGGCTACTTATCACAATTGGAGACCTTGGGTTTATAGCATCATGCTTTTCCAATTAGGTTTATAGATTAGTTGATGATAATAATAATGATAATAATAATAATAATAATAATAATAATAATAATAATAATAATATCCAAAGCTTGCACCTTACTATGTTTTCTATTCATATTTAATGTGTTATAAGGATACTGACCACGGCATTTTGCAATATTAATATCTGTACTTTAATTGTTTATTTGGCCCTTTGCTTCCCGTTGTGACACCTCAGGATTATGTATGCAATCGACGGATAGGTTTGCTTAAAGCAAATAGGTGGTAAAGACTAATACACACACAAACTAAGCCACTCCGACATCTTCTAAAAACATAACAGTCACCTCACACGTCCCGACCTGTTGACCTAACCATGCCAGGACGCTGGTGACTGGTACAACACATGAACATATGCTACTGGGGTCTATGCAATGTCAGGCAAGGTAGCCGATCGGGAGTACATTCTACCGCAAATTTCAAGACAAAAGTCCTTCAAAAAGAAGATAACCGCTCTCACCCCTTACAGATGGAAAAAAAAAAAACCACCTCAATGGAAGGAAAAGACTCATTAGTTATGGTAAGTTGCTCTTCTAGGAGATGGACATTCCAAAATCAAACCATTGTTATTTATTATTATCCATTTTATTACTTGCTAAGCTAGAACTCTAGTTGGAAAAGCACGAGGCCATAAGGCCAGAGGACCCCAACAGGGAAAATAACCTAATGAGGAAAGGAAACAAGGCAAAACAAAGTATTCTAAGAACAGTAACAACATTAAAACAAATATTTCCTATATAAACTATAAAAACTTTAACAAACCAAGAGGAAGAAAAATCAGGTAGAGTTGTGTGCCCTAGTGTACCATCAAGTAAGAGAAATCTAACCCAAGACAGTGAAAGACCATGGTACAGAGGCAAGGACACTACCCAAGGCTAGAGAACAATGATTTGATTTTGGGGTGTCCTTCTCCTTGAAGAGCTTCATACCATAGCTAAATAGTCTCCTCTACCTTTACCAAGAGGAAAGTAGGCACTGAACAAATACAGTGCAGTAGTTAACCCCTTGGATGAAGAGAGATTATTTGGTAATCTCACTGCTGTCAGGTGTATGTAGACAGAGGAGAATCTGTAAAGAATAGGCCAGACTATTCGGTGTATGTGTAGGCAATAGGAAGTGAACCGTAACCAGAGAGAAAGGTCCAATGTAGTACTGTCTAGTCATTCCAAGGATCGCATAACTTTCGATTTGAAATGAAAAACAAGAAACCAGAGGTGAACGAACGTGAAACAAGAAACCAAAAGGGGACGAAAGTTAAAAAAGAAAATAACTGGAGCTAGACAGGAATGTAAGGAAAGAAACTAAAGCTGGACATGAATGTGAAACCAGAAAATGGACCAGAACAAGAACATAAACAGGAAACGGGAGCTGGACAAGTACCTAAAACAAGAAATCGGAGCTAAACTAGAACGTAAAACAAGAAACTGGGGCTGGGCAGGAAAGTAAAATAAGAATTTGGAGCTGGTCAGAAATGTGAAAAAAAAATGGAGCTGGAAAGGAATGTTTCACAAAAAAAAAAACAGGGCTGAACACTAATGTGAAAATAACTAGGGCTGGGCACTAATGTAAAACAAACTATGACTGGACAGGAATATCAAACAAGACACTTGGTCTGAACAGGAACATTAAACAAGACACTAGGTGTAGACAGGAACATCAAACAAGACGCTA
The DNA here is from genome assembly GCF_036898095.1 of Palaemon carinicauda. Classification (NCBI taxonomy): domain Eukaryota; kingdom Metazoa; phylum Arthropoda; class Malacostraca; order Decapoda; family Palaemonidae; genus Palaemon; species Palaemon carinicauda. Next base: position 68,914,859 of record NC_090737.1, read on the forward strand.
GGGTTGGACAGGAACATTAAGCAAGGAACTGGAGATTGACAGGAACATTATGCAAGTAACTTGAGATGGACAAGAACATGAAGCAAGGATTTGTAGATTGACAGTAATCTGAACCAGAAATTAAATATTGACAGGATCATGACGTCAGAAACTGAAGACAGCAACATGAAGCCATGAACTGGAGATTTATAGGAATGTGAATCAAAGAACTGGAGTAGGAATGTGAAGCCAGAAAGTGGAGATCAACAGGAGTGAAGCCAGAAAGTAGAGATTGACAGGAACATGGGGCCCAAAGTTGGAGATTGACAGGAATATAAAGACAGAAATTGGAGATTGATGGAAATATGATATTAGAAATTGGAGACTGATGGAAATATGATATTAGAAACTGGAGGCTGACAGGAATATGAAGTCAGGAACTGGAGATTTATAGGAACGTGAAGCCAGGAACTGAAAATCAACAGTAATGAAGCCAGAAACTGGAGATTGACATGAACATAGAGCCAGAAATTAGAGATTGACAGCAATTTGAAGCCAGAAACTGGAGATTACCAGAAATATCAAGTCAGGAATTGGAGATTGACAAAAACATAAAGCCAGAAATTGAAGATTGACAGCAATATGTAGCCAGAAATTGGATAGCGCCGGGAATCTAAAGTTAGAATTTGGAGATTGACAGGAATATGAGGCCAGAAATTGGAGATTACCAGGAATATGAAATCAGAAATTGAAGATGGACAAGAGCATGAAGCCAGAAATTCGAGATTGACAGGAACATCAAGCCAGAAATTGGAGATTGACAGGGATATGAAGCCAGAAATTGGAGATTGCTAAGAATATGAACTCAGAAATTGCAGAATGATAGGAACACCAAGCCAGAAATTGGAGATGGATAGGAATATGAAGTCAGAAATTGAAGATTATCAGAAACATCAAGCCAGAAATTGGAGACTGGCAGGAATATGAAACCAGAAACTGGAGATTGCCAGGAATATGAAGCCAGAAATTGGAGATTGCCAAGAATATGAAGTCAGAAATTGAAGATTGATAGGAACATCAAGCCAGAAATTGGAGATTGACAGGAATATGAAGTCAGAAATTGAAGATTGACAGGAACATCAAGCCAGAAATTGGAGACTGGTAGGAATATCAAACCAGAAATTGGAGATTGCCAGGAATATGTAGTCTGAAATTGGAGATTAACAAGAATATGAAGCCAGAAATTAAATATTGACAAGAACACGAAGCAAGACACTGAGCTTGACAGGAACACGAAGCAAGACACTGAGCTTGGCAGGAACATGAAGTAGTGTTTTGGGGTAGAGTTCTCTGGTTTGAGGGTACACTCAGGCACACTATTGTACCTGTTTTCCTTCCTCGTGTTTTTTTAAGTTTTTATAATTTATATATGAAATGTCTATCTCAATGACATTACTGCTCTTGAAATGTCTTATTTTAAATGTTCATTTGTTCCCTTGTACTTTTTTTATTTGGAAAAATAATATACTACAAGGAAAAAACCATTATATCCATCACACTCAGTTTATCAACAAAAAATACATGGTTCTTGCAATTTGTGGTTGATATATGAAACTATCAAAATCAAGTGTGTTAGTGATGCTTAGTCATATTAAATTAAATATCCACGTGTTACAAATTCATAACTCAGCTATCATGGAGGAGATGTGATGATTTCAAGTCTAAGAACAGATTCTTGAATTCAACAGGAATATGTAAAGTGGCCTTGGAATAAAC
>NC_090737.1:68924113-68926613 GCF_036898095.1 Palaemon carinicauda
CTTTACACTTGCTATACTCATGAACAGACTCTATCAAATTTATATATTTAAGAGGAACTTCATAATAACGCAGGCTTCTCCACAAAATTGGCCATCGTACACTAACAAAGGTTTTTTCATAGTCCTAAAATACCATCAAAAGTGGATTTTTATATTCTGCATATTACTGTACCATATGTCTTCAAATGAAAATTTGTTCAGTACAACTTCTACCTTTTCCAAATCCAACTTGTTCATCTCTCAGCTTTTCATCAATATTTCTCTCTAATCTCTTTAGAATGATCATACTATATGTTTTCATGACAACTGACGTAAGTGTAATGCCTCTGTTTTTATTGCAATCAGTTAGATCTTGCCATTTGCACCAACAGTCCCAGCTCCCATTCATCAGTTTTTGCGTCTTCACTCCGCAATCTAAAAGTAATTAAGATAGTATGCTGGCTGTCACCTCATTTTCGGCCAATAGCATCACAGTAGTTATCCCATTGTATACACGGGCCTTCCATCTCTTAAGGTCTTCCTCAGCTTCAAGTATATCAATCAAATCATTCCCTTCGTATTTTCTATTCATGACCTCCTTAAAGTTTTCCATGTAATGTTGTCTCCCTTCATTTTCTCTTGTTATAACAGATCAATATGTATTTTTCATGGATATATGCTTTTTATTCTTTACCCAGTAGAGATTTCATTGATGATGCTATGTGCAATTCTTGTACCATAACCACTACCTGAATTCATAGCTTTGTCAACCTCATCTGATTTTCTGTCTAAATATTCTCTCCAATCACTCCTGGCGTTTCTTTTGACTTCACTATCAATACTGGAATATTTAGCATACTCTACATTGTAATTTCCATTACTTCCTAAAAAACATTCAGCAATCAATTCCTGCCTTTGTTTCCTTTTTACAGTATCTGAAGTATCATTCGATATTGATGGTTTTCTCCTTGTAACTACATGTCCCAAAACTTCTCTACCAAGTAACTGATATACTGTGTTCTTAATGTCACACCATTTTTCATTCATTGTCTTCTCTTCGTCTCTTAAAATCTTTAAGACTGCAAACCAAGTCATACATTCAATTGTAAAGGTTTCTCTGCGGGTATCTTTTAGAAGCTTTATTGTATCAAACCTAGGTATTCTATCTTCATTTCTGATTGGTGCTTTCAGTTTCAATTTCAGTGTGACAATAGCTAGTGATCGCTACCAATATCTACCCCTAAATAGCATTTCTCAGAGTCCTCTTACTCTCTTTATTATTGGGTATGTGATCTATTTGAGTTTTGTAATTGCCACATATTGAAGTCCACGTATACTTATGGATATCGTTGTGCTGGAAAAGAGTACCTCAAATAACAAGATGGTTTTTTTAACAAAAACTTATAAAGTCTGCCCCATTTTGCATTTACAACTTCGCCAAGACCCTCAACACCTATCACAATTTCTATACCCTGATAACTACTTCCAAATTTAGCATTGAAGTCACCAATCACAATTTTCATATATCTCTCTAGGAACTCATTCCTCTTTCCTTTCTTAAGGATTCATCTTTCCTTTCTTAAGGGGAATCATTAATTGTTGGTGCATAGCAAACTATAATACTCATATTGTACTGCTTTGATTTAAACTTTGCAAGTAACAAACTTCTATTTAAAGCAAGGAGTCAGGATGAAAGATGTTAAGAAGCATAGTCTTCTCCCTCAAGGCCTTTTAGTCTATCTTGTACAGATGCATGGCATTAGGGGTGGTACTCAAAGAGCATGATGTACCACTGTTTAGCTTATGTAGGATTCATGTAGAGGGAGTTCAACATACCACTCTGTTAATGTGACCATTTAACTATAGTAATCTTTAGTGGATGAAAATTCTTTTGGATTTAATATGCAATAGTGTGATGACTAATCCCTATAGGAATCGACGGGGGCCTTCAGTGATTGTCTGGTAGACCTGACATAAATTCCAAAATTACATTTTGGACAAGTAATTTTATAAACAACGAAGGGCCTCATCAACACCAGGAGGCTGTCCTTGTACCTGTAAGAAAAACTTTCCCAACATTTAATACGTCTGTTTTCAATATAAACTTAAAATCAACATATGGATACAAAGTGCTCAAGTCTGGGGTGAGCTCGCACCTGAAAAACAGCATCATTTGCATATGATATATTAGTGTTTTAGGAAACTCAGAACATTTAAAACTAGAGGGTCACCCCGTAGATAGTATGCCTTCACCCCACCAAGAAGTCTTATTTTGCTCTTAAATCCACTGTGAACTATTTTCTTTAAAATCTAATAAATTTTTGGTTTAGTAGTTTGTGCATATGTTGTTCACAAACTAAGATTGAATTAACAGAATATTTGCCATTTACTTTACATTTCAATTATTTACAAAGGACTGCTACGTACTTGTACTTTGATGTACTTTAGCCAAGATGTCACAGATTTATCGTTGCGTCATACCCAACATGATTACCAAGTTTGGTCAAAATCAGTAGAGTAA
>NC_090737.1:68931613-68979113 GCF_036898095.1 Palaemon carinicauda
CTTTCCTCTTCTACTTCGATGAATACTGGTAAGAGTATCAACGTTATTTTGTTACAGATAGATATATTTGAAAGGGATCTTCGTTGTAAAGCAAATTACTTGTTAAAATTTCCTTACCATATTTTCTCTCGTTCAAAATCTTTATTATTCAAGGGATAAAGGGAACAAAAGAAACAATTGAAAAACAAATGAGATTACGCAATAAAATAGTTTGTTTACATTCATCAATTAAAGTGCAAATGGGCAAAACGAAGGCGAAATCAAACTAAAAAGGTTATTTTGTCACAGTGGAATGCCAATGATTATTTTTTTAAATTATACAGTATTTCCTTTCTTTTGATATAAGAAAGGTCCTGATACATTTTTCAATGCTCTTTAATTTTTTGCACCATACTTCATTTCCTCCGAGAGGGATAAGTGGCAAAGGATTGTATACTCTTGGTTTTTAGTAAATTTGGTCAAGGACTTATTTGCCAGAGATCTCTAGTCTTTCTTGGTGGTCACTAATTCAAGTATTGACCCCACCAACGTTGCTATATTTAAATTTTTTTTTCATGAATAGCCAAACAACAATTATATTATTATCACAGGCAACCTATGTACAATAAAGGAAAATGTAGAATTCCAGCTGTTTATCTCATAATTTTTACCTTGCATTATATATTTTTGTTCTTCAAATCAGCATAAATCTATATCTGCTCACGTTAAATTGGAAAGTTTTCTTTCTGTAATAATAGTCTGTTGGTTTGCTATAAGGAGACATCAGATATTAGAAGGGTAACTGAAGCAAAATGTCTGTGATTAGCTATAAACATCTTAATGCAATGGTTACGACCGTTATCATGAAAAAACACATTTGTTTTCTCCAGCCCTGGTGTTGCTGATATGGATCACTTAATTCCTCAGTTATCACACATTTTCAAGTCAAGGGAAATGAAAATCTTCCTCGCATGTAACTTGATCGCATTTGAGCTAATTTAAATTTTCCAAATGAACAGAATTTCCTTTGGAAAGGAAATAACCATTGCAGAGTTTATTTTCGTTCTGCTCATCATTCTATTATTCTCTTCCATTTTCTGAGGAGATAAAATCTTTATTCCTCTTGTCAGATGTTAATGATTAATAGGTTTTATTTTTGTCCTATACACTTCTGAAATAAAAACAAATACATTGAAAGTATTCCTGTTCATTTTATGTTCAACCAAGGATATGTCTGAGGAACCAAAGATATGTTTGAAGAATAGCAACTTATCACAAAGGCTGTTGTGAAGGTTTGGCTTGAGGTTATTCAGATGCAACGTGTTTACTTTCAACAGGAGTGAAAAGGCCTTGTTTGTATTCATATAATGGTCTCCCGAACTGAGGAGAATCTTAACTCTTGCATTTTAGAGCGGAAAATTTACTCGAATTTTGGTTAATTTCTTGATATGTTTTTCTCTTTTTAGATTCACTAGAGTACTGTATATATTCACAAAGACTGCGTCAATTTCCAAGATAACATCAGAATTTTCTGCATATTCCACTATTTCTCAGGTACATAATGAAAACTTCTGTCATTAGTTATAATGAGCACAGCATCCCATAATAAAACAAGACATAATTTGGCTAAATATTTACTACTTGGAATTCAATACCATTACAGCCTGTCTTCTATATAACAATATTGATTTATATCCCAATGCAATGCATTCTTTTTTTTTTTTATCAAAGTCTACTTATCATATATTGCAATGTTAGGAAATAGGATTTAGGAAATCCTAGAGCGATAAGGCCAAGTCTATCATCGCTCATATTCATTATTATTATTATTATTATTATTATTATTATTATTATTATTATTATTATCCAAGCTAAAAAGCTGGTTTGAAAAGCAGGATGCTGCAGGATCAAGGGAAAAGCTTCTCAGCGTGGAAAGGAAATAAAGCAATAACAAGTAAACTATATTTGAAGAACTACTCTTAAAAAACTGTGAAATATATTAGGATCAGTAACAACGTAAAAATAGATAGTAGGTAGTAGGTTTGCTAAGGAATCAGCCACTCGTTGAGATACTACTGCTAGGGAGTTATTGGGACTTTTTTTACTGATCAAATAGTATTATATTCTATCGCTCTCTGCGCTCTCTGGTCATGGCTTATTTTTCCGTTGCCTACACATACACCGAATAGTCTGACATATTTTTTACTCATTGTCCACTATCCTCATACACCTGATAACACTCAGGTAACCAAATGATTCTTCCTTACTAGGGGGGTTATCTAATGCACTGTACATGTTCATTGGCTACTAGTAGATACACTTTAGCTAAGGTAAGCAGCTCTTCTAAGAGAACGCCACTTCAAAATCATCCCATTGTTCTCTTGTCGTAGGTAGTGCCATAGCCTCTGTACCCTAGTCTTCCACTGCCTTGCTTGAGGGAACACTCAGGCCCACTATTCTATCTGTTTCCTTATTACATTTCTTACTGGTCTATTCTCCCTGTTGGAGCCCTTAGGCTTATGGTATCCTGCTTTTCCAACTAGGGTTGTAGCTTAGCTAATAATAATAATAATAATAATAATAATAATAATAATAATAATAATATATATATATATATATATATATATATATATATATATATATATATATATATATATATATATATATATATATATATATATATATATATACATATATATATATATACATATATATATATATATATATATATATATATATATATATATATATACATATATATATCACATATACATATATATATATATATATATATATATATATATATATATATATATAATAATAATAATAATAATAATAATAGTAAATAATAATAATAATGATAACTATAACAACAACTACAACAACAGCAATAATAATAATAATAATAATAATAATAATAATAATAATAATAATAATAATAATAATAATAATAATAATTGTAATTATGAAACGTGACTTATGCTGAGCATACAATGGTAAAAACTGCAAATAAGATATTATGTTTTGACGCACATAAAATAAAAGATAGGAAAGTAGTATGAGATCCGTGCAGCAATATATAACTTGCATTATTATTACAAGTAGTAGAATACGTGAATATAGATGATAAGACCAAAACACAACGGTTAAATTTAAAGAAAAAAAAAACCTATTACAGTACGGTTCTGTCTATTCAATATTTTGTCATGAGAATTCAAATGACAAAACAATCAGAAAAAGGAGACCCGGAGAAGGAAACCGTGTTTACTTAACATTCTAGAATGAGAGAAAGGCTTATGCTATAGATGTGGGCGAAGACATTTAGTGAAATATTTTTAGTAGAGTTCCCGGAACAACAAAATCCCGTGACCATTTTTCCAGGACCAAGGTTTGAATGTTGATTTTAGCCAATTTGAAGGTGCGGATTAAAATGAAGTGGGGTGAACCTCGTGGAAAAGTGGGCTGACTCGGCTAAAGCTGAAAATTTGAAATGATCGCCATGCAGCTTCCTGAATACCAAAAATGGTAAATAAAACAGGAATTATCTGAGTTCCGGACAGTCATCTTTTATCTAAGACGAGTCATGATAGAATAATTCCAAATTTCTTATATTTGTAAGGTGAAAATGAATTTTCTCTTGTGGCCGCGGGGGCAGCCCCATGTGGCCGTAAGGGTATAAAAACAATTAGAATAGCGCCAACGTTATTCCTGCATGACGTAAGAGGCGACTAAAAGGGATGGGACGAGGTGGCTGGGAACCCCCTCTCCTGTATTTACAATCCAGTGAGACATCAGCAGAGAGGTGGAGCTGGGGGGAGAGTGACTGGTCACCACACTCTAGTTTTTGGGTGTTTGAATGTGGGTGGATGTAGTACGATAGAGAGCAAAAGATGTGATATTGGAAGTATGTTTAGGAATAGAAGGATGGATGTATTGGGCTTGTGTGAGACAAAGATAAAAGGGAAGGGTGAAGTGATGTTTGGTGAAATGTCTGGTAGAGTGTCTGGGATTGAAAGGGAAAGAGCAAGAAAGGGTGTGGCTTTATTGCTGAGTGAATGGATTACAGGTAAAGTAGTGGAATGGAAGGAGATATCATCTAGGTTAATGTGGGTAAGGGTTAGGTTGGGTAGGGAATGTTGGGCTTTTATCAGTGCATATGGGCCAGGTAGTGAGAAAAATGAAGAAAAGTGGAATGAGTTCTGGAATGAATTAATTAGGTGTGTAGAAGGACTGGGTAGAAGGAATTATGTAATTGTCATGGGTGACTTAAATGCTAAAGGAGGTGCTGGAGAGGTAGGAGGTGTCATTGGGAAGTATGGCGTACCAGGGGAAAATGAGAGTGGTGAGAGACTGGTAGATATGTGTGTTGAGCAAGCGATGGTGATAAGTTCTAGCTTTTTCAAAAAGAAAGATAAAAACAAGTATACATGGGTAAGATTGGCAAATGGAAGCTTAGTAGAAAGGGCATTCATGGATTATGTGTTGATGACTAAAAGAATGTTTGGAACATTGAAAGACGTGCACGTTTTTAGGGGTATAGCTAACGGTAAGTCTGATCATTTTTTGGTGGAAGGAAAATTAGTTGTAGCAAAAGAGTGGGGGAATAGAGTAGGTGGATGTAAAAGGGAGCTAGTGAGTGTTGAAGAGCTAATAAAACCGGGGGTAAAAAGTAAATATCAAGAAAGGTTGAAAATGGCATATGACGAAGTGAAAGTAAGAGAAACTGGTAAATTAGAGGACGAGTGGAAGTTAGTAAAAGAAAAGTTTGTTGGGATTGCAAGTGATGTGTGTGGCAAGAAGGTTGTTGGAGGCAGCATGAGGAAGGGCAGTGAATGGTGGAATAAAGGAGTGAAGGTTAAATTGGAAGAGAAAAAGAGGGCTTTTGAAGAATGGCTGCAGAGTAACAGTGTAGAGAAGCGTGAAAAATATAGAGAAAAAAATGTGGAAGTAAAGTGCAAGGTAAGTGAGGCAAAGAGGGCAGCTGACCTGAGGTGGGGTCAGGGATTGGGTCATTCATATGAAGAGAATAAGAAGAAGTTTTGGAAAGAATTGAAGAGAGTAAGGAAGGCTAGCTCAAGGATTGAAGAGACAGTGAAAGATGGAAATGGACAGTTGTTATAAGGAGAGGAGGCAAGGAAAAGGTGGGCGGAATATTTTGAAAGTTTACTGAATGTTGAGGATAATAGGGAAGCAGATATAATTGCTGTTGGTGCCGGTGATGGGAGATGAGAATGAGAGAGAGATTACAGTAGAGGAAGTGAGGAGAGCACTAGATGAAACGAGAGTAGGAAAAGCATCTGGTATGGATGGTGTGAGAGCTGAGATGTAGAAGGAAGGGGGTGTGACTGTACTTGAATGGTTAGTGAGATTGTTTTATATGTGTTTTGTGTTGTCAATGGTACCAGTAGATTGAGTTTGTGCATGTATTGTACCACTATATAAGGGTAAGGGAGATGTGCATGAGTGTTGTCATTCAAGAGGTATTAGTTTGTTGAGTGTAGTTGGAAAAGTGTATGGTAGAGTACTGATTAATAGGAGTAAGGATAAAACAGAGAATGCAATCTTAGAAGTATAGGGTGGTTTTAGTAGAGGTAGGGGTTGTATGAATCAGATTTTTACAGTTAGGCGCATATGCGAGAATTATTTAGCAAAAGGTAAGGAAGTGTATGCTGCATTTATGGATCTGGAGAAAGCGTATGATAGAGATGATAGGGAAGCAATGTGGAATGTGATGAGGTTAAATGGAGTTAGTGGAAGGTTGTTGCAAGCAGGGAAAAGTTTCTACAAAGGTAGTCAAGCATGTGTTAGGATAGGAAATGAAGTGAGCCATTGGTTTCCCGTGAGAGTGGGGCTGAGACAGGGATGTGTGATGTCACCGTAGTTGTTTAACTTGCATGTTGAAGGAATGGTGAGAGAGGTGAATGCTCGAGTGCTTGGACGAGGATTAAAACTGGTAGACGAGAATGACCATGAATGGGAGTTAAATTAGTTGTTGTTTGCTGATGATACTGTACTGGTTGCAGACGCGGAAGAGAAGCTTGGCCGATTAGTGACAGAATTTGGAAGGGTGTGTAAAAGAAGGAAGTTGAGAGTTAATGTGGGTAAAAGTAAGGTTATGAGATGTACGAGATGGGAAGGTGGTGCAAGGTTGAATGTCATGTTGACTGGAGAGTTACTTGAGGAGGTGGATCAGTTTAAGTACTTTGGGTCTGTTGTTGCAGCAAATGGTGGAGTGGAAGCAGATGTACGTCAGAGAGTGAATGAAGGGTGCAAAGTGTTGGGGCCAGTTAAGGGAGTAGTAAAAAATAGAGGGTTGGGCATGAATGTAAAGAGAGTTCTATATGAGAAAGTGATTGTACGAACTGTGTTGTATAGATTGGAGCTGTAGGGAATGAAAGTGACGGAGAGACAGAAATTGAATGTGTTTGAGATGAAGTGTCTAAGGAGTATGGCTGGTGTATCTCGAGTAGATAGGGTTAGGAACGAAGTGGTGAGGGTGAGAACGAGTGTAAGAAATGAGTTAGCTGGTAGAGTGGGTGGATCGATGGAGTGAAGAAAGCTCTGGGTGAGAGGAGGGTAGATGTGAGAGAGGCAAGAGAGTGTGCTAGAAATAGGAATGAATGGTGAGCGATTGTGACGCAGTTCCTGTAGGCCCTGCTTCTTCCTCCGGTGCCTTAGATGACCGCAGAGGTAGCAGCAGTAGGGGATTCAGCGTTATGAAGCTTCATCTATGGTGGATAACGGGGGAGGGTGGGCTGTGGCACCCTAGCAGTACCAGCCGAACTCAGTTGAGTCCTTTGTCAGGCTGGGAGGAACGTAGAGATGAGAGGTCCCCTTTTTTGTTTCATTTGTTTGATGTCAGCTACCCCCCAAAATTGGGGAAGTGTCTTGGTATATGGATGGATGGATAATAAATGGAATAACGATCATCTGATTTTTCTGAGTGGCTTGCTCCAGAGTCACAAACTTCCAAGACTTAGACAGTTGCATCTCCAAGTTTGACTGTGTCCCATTTGACCTGGATAAACCACAACTTCAATCTCTAGTGTCTGGTGTGGTTGCCTCAGATAATCTCATACGTGATTTTGAAAGTGCCAATCAATACGGTAAAACAAGAGTGACTCAATTCTTTAAAGAATACATGTTTTCAGAAAGCACACCAGTTGATTCTCTAATACACAGATGTTCAACAAAAAATTTCAGCAAACCTCCTGTGACTAAGGATCCACTCCCATACAAAGTAACAAAGACAGATGCAATGGAGAACAGAGATATAGCTTCAGTAATTTGGTTGACTGAATCTGCTGAAGAAATGTTTACTCTCGCACAGGTGATGGAGTTTTGTGAGACAGATGGGTGTTTACCTATATTTAACATCAACAGTTCCATGAAGAAAGTGCAAAAAATCCAAGTTTATTGAGAAGCTAAACACAGTTCACCGATCGTTTTCCAGATTGGTACATTTCTCTAATTGATATGGGTTTTTTGTGGATATTACAACCCCAGCTGCCAAAGATCGTGAGAAAGTTCATAGTCCTATTCTAACGTAGAGTGATTATGCAGAATTTTCTTTTTGTCTTATAAAAAAAAAGATATCCAAATGCAAGGCCGATTTTATCTGTAATTGTTATACATGATGTGGAAAAATATATCAAAGAGAGTGAGCATGAGTGAAGTAAATCCACGACACCATATAGAGACGAGTCCAGAAATGTCTACGTGAAAGCATCTGATAGATTTCCAGAAAGTTCTTTTAGTTACTGTTCACCAATCAAGGAAACAAGCAAACGCTGCAAATGTTTCTAAAAAGTTAATTTACCAAGATTGCAAAAATTCATAGAGAAACTGACTTTGTGTACTCACTAAGGCAAAATTGTTGGATAATCTCGGGAGAAAAGATGAAAGAATTTAAATGCAGTCACATTGAGGAAGACACATTCCTGTTCTTCATTTATTCAGAAATCCGAGAAACGGGTAATATAGAGACAGTCGTTATTGATGCTGAGGAAACAGATGTAGAAAATCTTTGAGCATATATTACACATAAACTGGAAGGCGCTCTTCCTATTAAACAGAAAAAATCATCTAATACAAATCCACTCTGGGCTTCTATGGGCATGGATAAAAAAAAATTATGTCAAAGGAAAAAAAGACCTGGGGGCAAGCAATCTTTTGAAAGATGTTAGCAAAACCCTTTTAGTGACACAAGGGGTGCCTGAGTAAATAGTATTCATTTTCAGAAACATCTCTACTGATAGAGTCATTAAAACATTAGTTAAAATTAGAGCAGTGAAGAGGGGTCAGATGGAAAGGAAGTGCACTTCCCGCAGCGCACCAAATGTAGAGTCTCACAATTTGCATATGACACGAGTAAAATACAAGTTTACATTCAACTTAACTATCATAAGCTGGATGCACCTCCAGATTCCACAAACCATAGAAAGGTTTGAAAGATGGTAGATATGTACCAATGAGGTATTCCAAGATGCACTCCCAAGAAGTTTTCATGAATTGGTTAAACACAAGCAGATGTTATTGCACGATGATGGTGATGAAGTTCATGACTCTGGAGCAAGTGAGTCAGATATTGACTGAAGGATTACATGGATACTTCAGGACTGTCTCAGATAAAAGATGGCTGCCGGAAATTCAGATAATTCATGTTTTATTTCATTTTCTAATAAAACACTTCTGATCAATAAACAAAATAAAGCAATGTTGATATTATTCTATCACATCTCTGTCCTAGATAAAGGACATGAGGGGAAGACAATAGAATGGTATTACCTACTTGAAAGTGTAGATAAAAATCCAACACGTAGTAGTAAATATATGCAATTTTGGATATTCAGGAATCTACATGGCAGACATTTTTAATTTTTTCTCTAGCCGAGCAAGCCCATATTTTCACTAGGTTCCTCCACCTCATTTTAATGATAACCTCCAAATTGACTAAAACCAACCTTCAAACCTTGGTCCTGGAAAAATCGTCAAGGGACCCTATTGTTCCGGGAACTCTACTATGATGTCGATAATAATGAAGGAATAATTACTTGGATCGAATTTTTTTTTTTTTTTTTGCTGAAGTGCAATAAAAAAGCAGGATTGATACTGAAATGATTTATAAAAATATGATTTTAGAACCAACCACAGGAGAAAACAAAAATGAAGAACTTAGAAAAAAAGCAATAATAGTTTCCCCTATCTATATGCATATTGATGGATGAGCCATGATACCCACCAATAAAGAACTATTCAGAGAACTAAATGTTGTGAACTGCTAGGCACATCATACCCTAAGGCAAATTGTCGAATAAAGAATGGAAGAAGAAGAGGAAAATAACATAGGGGAATACGCAGATGTTCCTCAGATGGGTGAAAATGATGAACAGAAAGTTTTTTTTTTTCAAGCCCTTTGTGGAAGATGAAGATGCTCAAGAATAACACTGGAACCAAGGTACCCCAGCCACCATGAACGGGAGGAGGAATATAAGAAAAAAAAATGTTCGTAATTAATGTGGAAATAAGGATTAATAGATTAATACACCCCTTTAAAAACCGATAGATATTAGAAAAAGAAAAAATAAAAAAAAAAAGATTATGCTAGAATAAACAAGGTTCATAGAAACACCATATATAGTTGAGAAAGATTAACCCCTAATGGTACTCTGGTGTAGGTTATAGTTAAAATATTCAACTAGAAATAAAAGTAAAGGCTATAAAAACTTTTTTAACTAGCCCTCTCGAAAGGGATTCCTGTGATATATGGTAAAAAAGATTTTATAGCCTTATAGTAGAACACTGGAACAGTGTCACAGAATTAAAACATTCCCAGGCTTTTTTATTCCTTACATATATACCGTATATTTTCTATAAGCAACAAAAAGTAAATAATTATGTTTTTTTTTTCTTAAACAAAAAGAAAAAAAAATGTAAACGAAGCTACTCCAAGAAAAATAATCGAAGTATGCCTTTAAAACAGGGCTTAGTATATATATATATATATATATATATATATATATATATATATATATATATATATATATAAATATATATATATATATATATATATATATATATATATATATATATATATATATTTATATATATATATATATATATATATATATATATAAATATATATATATATATATATATATAAATATATATATATATATATATATATATATATATATATATATATATATATGTATATATATACATATATAATATATATATATATATATATATATATATATATATATATATATATATATATATATATCAACACACACATACGCCGCACACTCACATGCGCACACACACACACACAATTACGAACGTGAGAGTGAGAGAAATGGCTGGTGTAGAGGACACAATTCTGATTAGAGTGGAAGATATTCAGAGGAGATGGTTTGGGCATGTACAGAGGATGGAACAGGACAGATGGCCAAATATAGTGCTTCATGGTCGAGTGGCCGGAAATAGACCGAGAGGACGACCAAGAGATTCATGGGTGAAACCCTCAAAGAAAGCAAATAGAGGCGAGAAATTTCAGCAGCTGGTAAATATGGCATTGGATAGTAGTCTCTGGAGAGAATGGCGATATCAGATGCATGACCCAACCCGGAGAATTCCGGACGGGATTTAGTGAGTGAGTGATATATATATATATATATATATATATATATATATATATATATATATATATATATATATATATATATATTTATATTTATATATATATATATATATATATATATATATGTGCGTGTGTGTGTATCAAACACACACACACACACACACACACATATATATATATATATATATATATATATATATATATATATATATATACTGTATATATATTTATATATATACATATATATGTAAATATATATACTGTATATATATTTATATATATACATATATATGTAAATATATACATATATATATATATATATATATATATATATATATATATATAATATACAGTATATATATATATATATATATATATATATATATATATATAATATACAGTATATATATATATATATATATATATATATATATATATATATATATATGTATATATATATATATATATATATATATATATATATATATATATATATATATATATTATATACATATATATATACTGTATATATATACATATATATATATATATACTGTGTATATATATATATATATATATATATATATATATATATATATATATATACATATATATATGTGTGTATATATATATATATATATATATATATATATCTATATCTATATGCATATAAATGTATACATAAGTGTGTATGTGTCTTTGTATAAGTGTGGAAAAGAGTTTAGAAATAAAACTCAAAATAAAATTCTATGTAACTGAACTGATACTACTAATATTATTTGGAAAGGTTGAAACGTAAATTATAATAAATTTATCTCATTTACAGAATAGAATGTACAGTAGATAAGAGCCAAAGATCAATTGAAACAGCTTTCCATGAAAATATAGTGCTCTAAATATGTTTATGTCCCTAGCTCTTTACAAAAAGTGTAATTTAGATTTAACTAGTTGTTTTGTTTGTTTAGGAGATAATTACTTTGAAGTAAATAATAAAACTTTTGAAGGATAAAATTTAGATATCGATGCCAAAGCAAATGAAAAAAAACAACGGTCAATAAAGGTTTTCGCTGTACCTTTTAACCGAGTAAAAATCTTAACACGAATATTATTGAGGTTTTAGAAGAAAACGGAAATATTTTGGTAGATTCCAACGTAATACAAGTTTTATTTTATCTTTATCAATGAAGGATTGCATGGAAATGGAGGTAATGACCACACGAAGCCCTATCAATATGTGGAACAGTTGGAAAACCCATATGAAAAAGGAAACAAAGAAATTTAAGGTAATGAACCTACATAAACGGGTTATGGCCAGTAGTCACTGACAGGAAAACTGGCAATTCGTGATTGGGATTATTTACATAGAAATTGGTACAAAACTATAAAAAAGGTTCTCTATATGTAGTCAGGTATATATTTCATGGAGTCATGTGATGGAATATAAATATGGATGGGATTGAAACATTCGTAAAACAGGCTCTTAGAATATATTAAACGTGGCAGGCAATTACGCTTTTCTTTGCAGGTTAGACGATTATTTAAAAGATGACAGCCAAGAAATCCATAAAAATTTTGCTATTGAGATACAGTGATACCTCGGTAGTCGAACGACTCTATACTCGAACAATTCGGAGTTCGACCAAAATTTTCGAGAAATTTTTGCTGCGGTGCTCGACCAAAAATTCGGTACTCGACCAGCCGAACACGTGACGACCGCATGGGCTTTGTGATGATCGCGCCATCTCGGCCACTCTCGCTTGTTCGGGAAGCATCAGTTCTCTCGAGAGCGTCACTCAGACAACGCGCGATCAGCATTCGTTGTGATTTAGTGATTTTCAGTGCTTTTAATTGCTTTTTTAGCTTTCATAATGAGTCCCAAGAAAGTAATGAGTGTTAAGGGGAAGGAGAAGAGGAAAACAGTGCGAACAACGATCGAGTTGAAGAAGGAAATTATAGCGAAATATGAGAATGGTGTACGAGTGTCCGATTTAGCGGTAGAATACGGAATGGCGAAGTCGACCATTTCTACGTTTTTAAAGCATAAAGAAATGATTAAGAAGGCGAATGTTGCAACGGGAGTTACGGCGGTAACTAAGCAAAGGCCACAAGTGATTGAGGAGATGGAAAAGTTGCTTTTAATATTTATTAAAGAAAAACAGTTGGCCGGGGAAAGTGTTAGTGAAGCGTTCATTTGTGAAAAAGCGTTGCATATCTATGAAGAATTAGTGAAGAAAAGTCCGAGTACCAGTGAAAGTGATTCATTTACATTTAAAGCGAGCAGGGGTTGGTTTGAAAAGTTTCGTAATAGAACAGGTATTCATCGTGTTACTAGGCATGGGGAGGCAGCTAGTTCGGATCAAATTGCAGCCGATAAATACGTGGGGGAATTCGATCGGTACATAAATGAACAAAATTTGATCGCACAACAAGTCTTTAATTGTGATGAGACTGGGTTATTTTGGAAGAAAATGCCAGCCAATACGTACATTACCAAGGACGAGACGAAGATGCCAGGTCACAAGCCAATGAAAGATAGGCTAACATTGTTGCTGTGTGCAAATGCAAGTGGCGATTGCAAGATCAAACCCTTGTTAGTGTACCACTCGGACAACCCCCGGGTGTTCAAACGAAATAATATTTGTAAAAGTGCACTACCAGTTATGTGGCGCTCGAACACTAAATCTTGGGTCACAAGACAATTCTTTACTGAGTGGATAAACGAAGTGTTTGCCCCCCAGGTTAAGGCTTACCTCATTGAAAAGAGCTTGCCAATGAAATGTCTTCTGGTTATGGACAATGCTCCTGCACATCCTCCAGGTCTCGAGGATGACTTGAAAGAAGAATACAGCTTTATCAAAATCAAATTCTTGCCCCCCAATACTACTCCCATACTCCAGCCCATGGACCAACAGGTCATTTCAAACTTCAAAAAACTCTATACCAAGGCCCTTTTCAGAAAGTGTTTTGAAGTGACCAGTGACACGAAGTTGACCCTAAAGGAATTCTGGAAGGAACACTTCAGCATCCTCAACTCTGTTAACATGATTGACCAAGCTTGGCGAGGTGTGACCTATAGGACATTGAACTCTGCCTGGCGTAAGCTGTGGCCATCATGTGTCACAGAGAGGGAGTTTGAAGGTTTCCAACCAGAGGCGGGTCCAAGCACTGCTACCCCTGTAATTTCTGATGACACTGATGTCGTTGAGGAAATTGTTGTCATGGGCAGGAGTTTGGGGCTTGAGGTCGACAAGGATGATATTGATGAGCTTGTAGAAAGCCATTCTACCGAGTTGACTGTGGAGGAATTGTTGCACCTGCAACAACAACAGCAGCAGGATCTGATTGTGGAGCAGGAATCTTCAGAAGAGGATGAGGTAAGGGAGGATGTTCCAAGTTCTCTCATCAATGAAATTTGTTCCAAGTGGGCAGATGTGCAGGCTTTTGCTGAAAAATACCACCCAGAAATTGCAGTAGCAAACCGGGCAGTGCATATGTTTAATGATAGTGTCATGTATCATTTTCGAAGAATACTGCAGAGGAGGAAGAAACAATTAACAATAGACCAGTTTTTCACAAAAGAAAAGAAAGCTGCTACATCAAAGCCTGTTTCTCCTCCAAAGAAGAGACAAAGAAGAGAAGAAACCCCTGAAATAGATCTGCCCACCCTTTCATTGGAGAGAGAAACAACTCCTGAAGGAGAACTACCCCGCCACATCATGGAAGGGGACTCTCCTTCCAAGCAGTAACCTCCCCCTTCCATCCTCTCCACATCCATCCCTGTATGCCATCGAACCGCTGCTCAAAGGTATGTTCACTACAGTACAGAAAATGGTTTAAAATTGTTTTATTTTAGTACAGTAAATGGTTTAAAATTGTTTTATAGGATTTTCTGACCAATTTCATACACATTTAGATAATTATTGTTGTTTAGGTACACGTTTTATTAATATTTTGGGCCTGTTCGAGTGCTTGGGAACGGAATAGAATATATACCATTATTTCTTATGGGGAAAAAAAATTCGGTACTCGAACAAATCGGAGGTCGAACACGGATCTCGAACGGATTATGGTCGAGTACCGAGGTATCACTGTACATAATTTTCTTTGAAAATTCGGAAAATACAAGTAACAATGATAAATCTTGACATGTCATATTCCTTGGGAGGGATCGACTTATTTCTATATTGAATGTAGTAGACTGGTTCCCATGCAGATTTCTTTGAGAAATCATATGTTGATCCACAAAGCTATATTTGTATCAATGCTACTCTAAAAAATTAACAATATATGTTAATTGAGAGGTCAATGGGTATTTATTGTTATTGATACTTTTTGTAATCATCTGGGAATATACCATTTCGTAAAGGTACTTTGAGTGAATTAGTTTCAGAATTGCCTGGATATAGTAAAATTACTCTTTTTAGATTTGAAGATATCACCACACATGTAGTTAGAACGATCTTTGAAGATCTTCATATAAACAAATCAAGATTACGAGCAGCCAGAAGGGGCAAAACCTGATTATGATTTAGCAATTATACCTCCATTATCCATTTGAATATACATTGTTTTCTAATTATCGAGTGAAAGTTCCCTTTCCACAAGTATACAAGTATATAGCAATATATATATATATATGTATATATATATATATATATATATATATATATATATATATATATATATATATGCATAAATAAATATATATATATATATATATATATATATATATATATATATATATATATATATATTTATTTATTTATTTATTCCAGCAGTAATTTAAGTTTTCGTGAAATTAATGTCCTATATAACTTATTATTATCTCCAGTTTTCTTGATCGCCTCATTCTAAGTACATTATAGGAACCAAGTACGGAGTTCATTCTCTTGATTGACCATTCAGTTCGGTCTTTAAGGCCCTTAAGACGACAATGCTTGTTTTATTATAATTGAACAACGCCTCCAGGACGCTCTCGCATTTTCCAATTATTCGGAAGCTTTCTATAATTGCATCATTACAGTTAATCACCGCTGGAATGTGATCGACAAAACATAGTATTGCCAGTAGTTAGTCATTAGGTTTTTAGTGGAAACTTCAATTATAGAGAACTTAACATTCTGTAGAGGATCTTGGGTAAATGAAATAATATTAAGAATATTGGCATCCCAGCCTCAAAAATATTTAGAGAAAAACTCTCAGACGTGTTATTTTTTAACTAAAAGCAGCTTTTGGATTTTGTAAAAGGAAATTAGATTGATATTATAAACGTTTCTGTAAATATTAATATTATTGACGACAGAAATTACCTTGAAATGATTTCTATAGACTATTTGCACCCAATTAACCCTTCAAAATGGTTTTAATTACATAAAAAGTAGATCATGTGTTTGATTACTCTCTAATATTAGTAATTGTTCTATCGAGACAACGCATATTTCCCAAACAAATAAATCTAATAGTTTCTATGTAGTAGCTGCTACTATCTTTTATAATTCTATAATCTTCATGCCGCATCATGGTAGGTTTACATGGCTGTTGCCAGCTAATTTTCTTTTTATCTAAATTCTTTATCACATACATTGGTATTCTTATACATTATGCACTCTTGAAATGAGTATCTTATTACTATTAAACACTTCCATATCATAATGTTTCAGATGATAATTTTAAAATATATCGATAATCCGTCCTGTTTTCATGCTGTAGATGAAACTCTATACTTCAGATTCAATCACTTCTCCTCGTAACATTCTGTTTTCAATTTCTCTTATAAAACTCTCCATCAGAGTCACGAATACATTTGGTTCTTAATTCATGTATAAAATTTGTCATATAACCGGTGTTGGCGCCCGGTTATATGACGGAAAGCGTTAAAGTTTAAATATGTTGAACAACAACAAGAATAGAGGTAAAGTAGAAGGGAAAATTATTGCAGCCGAGTATCGAAGAGTCTTTTTTCGCCATTTTATTTTTTGTTCCAATGTAGCTTTGAATTAGATTCATGGAAATCTTATTGTGTAACTTTGAAGACATCCAAGATTTTTCCACTTTCTTTTCTCACCAATTAATACATGCCAGTTTTCTTATTCACTGATGAGAATAATAACTTTCACCTATTTGTTCGTTAACTTTTATAGCAACAATTTTTTTTCAAATTATCTCATTATCACTTATGCTTTACTAATTTCCAATAAATTAGGGCACATCACTGATTGAGATCAATATGTACTTCTAGAGGCTGATTTTGAAAAGTTCATATTTTTCTTTACTCCTTATTTTTCAAAATATTTCAAACAGTTTTGAAGTCTGCATATGTCTAATTTTCCATCTCTTCCTGTATGTCAATAAAACCTTAGCCTAAAGCGTTATCGCAGAATATTTTTAGAAATAAGTTCTTGCTGGTTTGACCTTTACTAATTCCGGCATCTATTTTGATCCTAGTTATAATTGCATGATGATCAGAAAATGCCAATAGAATATTTCAATATTAATTTAGAGCGCTAAATTTTCTTCAGTAAAGTATATTCTATCCTATTAATTTAAAAAGCATACATCATCAAGGTTAAAGGCATTTTGGATATTCATCAGGGACTTCGAAATAAAAGTATCGTCAATATTCAAATAATCTCCATTACTGATTGTGAAATTCCAATGACTTCTCAGGCATGAATTTTGCATATTATTTCAACAGTAATGTAGGAAATTGTTTTGTAAATAGCAATCTCCTCCATTTCTGTTATAATTTCTTAATAGAGTAAAATCATTAACCTCATTAAATTGTAAATTTAATACTAGTGATATGCTCACCAACCTCCATTTCTTGACTTGGAATTCTTTTTTCTTAAGACATTTTATTTATCAATATTACAGAGTCCCTTCTGATTTCAAGTCTGAAATTAAATCATACCTCTAAACTATTTATAAATATCATTTAACTGGTATATTTTCTAGGTATTATATTCTTACATACAAACAAAGTCTAAATGACATAAATACGCGGGTTTAATAATATAACTTATTCGTATGATATGAACCGTTGATATCAATTGTATGTACATTTATATAAACAAAGACATCAATGTTCGAGGAAATGTAGTGGGTCCTGTACATATCGGTTTGCTGTGTGCTTGTCAACCAATATTTCAACTAGATTTTTATCCAAACTCTGCACTGCTTTGATCCTCGGTTCTTTCTTAGCCTATGGTGGACACCTGAACTATCACAAGCATGAACTCTTACTAGTGCAATCATGTTATTTTGTAGTCTTTGTATTTCCAGTTATCTTTCCTTTATCCATAGCTCCTGTTACTTTTCTTTATGGTTATTTTTATGTTGAAACAACAATATTCTTTTCGTCTTTGTTTTTAACAGATGAAAAGTATCTTTCATCAATTTCACCGGGATTACCAATTGAACTGATAACAGCTGGCCTTTCCTTCCTCATTTCTTCTTATGATGAAATCTGAGGTCAAACTATTTCTTGGTCTGCTTTTAGGATTACTTTTTAAATGTTCCTTTTTCAGCAAATTATTCTTTGTTTTCCTAGTAAAATGCTATGTTATATACACAACTTTTGATCGAAGGATTTTTTTTCCACATCCTTTATGATGATATCAAAATAAGAAATATTTATCACTTTTCAGATCAGGACGAGTCTCGTTTAGCCTACAATACTGTGGAACGGATTAGTCTTGAATTAATTCTCTTATACTTTCTTCTTTTCCGTATCTACTCAAAATGGAATGGACTATGTTGTCGAAGAGCTCAAATGAGGCCTTCCTAATTAAAACATGACTCACATATAAACTGAAATATATCATCTACACCTTATCATAGTCACTTAACTCACTCTCTTTTGTCATTATCCCACGCAAAGTCGAATAAAAATTTACCCCTATACTATTCCTACCGATATTCTACGAGTATATGAATTATCCTGTTGTTAGATTTATATATATATATATATATATATATATATATATATATATATATATATATATATATATATATATATAAAACAGCCATACGAATATTTTCTCCTTAAGGAAAATAACACTCTAAAATGTCTTCATTATGGGCAATAGACAAAAGTGAATCATGATAAAACCATAGGTTCTCTGTCCATAAACACATCTAAGCCAGTTACCTAAGGGCTTATAAATTCCCTGGCGAAGATATTCAGCGTTAGGAGAATAGCATATTTCCCTTAATGAATATAGATAGCTTTAGGTGTTCACCCTATCTCATATGAAAATCACGATATCATAGCGCCACTATCACCATGAAGCCACTACGCTGACTGGTTTATGAAATTTCAACCATATATTCTATTTTTTGAGACCACCGATGGATTTTAGCACCGAGTTATAATGTGGTTGGAGAGTTAAGTAATGGTTTATAAAGGTTTGATAGCAAGACGGGAGAAAAGAAAACGGTTTGAGGTATGATAAGGGTCGAAATTGTGTGCAGCTTGGAGTAACGTTTAAAGTTATTTTGACGTTTCATTGCGAAATACATAAATGTTTTTCTAGTTAGTGAGTAGAACATAACAATATTCCAATATTAACCTGATTTGGAGGGTACTTTTGCCTTGATATGGAAGCTGCCAATGATAATTTATCATTAGTTCTTCTGAGGGAGGTTGAGTTTTCCTCTATGTGGTTTGTTCATTTCTTTGTCGTTTTACCAAGAAATGTTTTATTGTCTTTCAGGTTTAATTGCTTTATTTTTCATTTACGAACATGAATGTACACGTTCCTGATTTCCATATAGGTCGTTTTTTTCTGCTTAGATTCTTGATGACATATCCATGGTTTCCTTGTAGTTTCTTATCTATCGAAATGTTTTTATTTTTTTTTTTCTAGGCTTTCGTTTTTCATTTTCATTCACGTTGAGCTTCATTGACTTTTTTTCTTATTGATTTAGTCTTACTATCTTTACCTTAAATTCATTATAACTTAAGAGCCCAAATAGGTAGGAGAGGCTATGCGAACAGCATAATCTCCATAAACCTGAGACCAGCTAGAAACGCTAATGATAATATCGCACTTAGGGGATTTCATATAATAACAACCATGTCGTTAATTTAATAGAAATGCCATTGCAAAGTAGACAGGATCCTGCAGTATGGAAGAAATGCTTAAACCTTGCAGTACCTACACTTATGATATGGAAATTTAAAATAGTCTTGACATAGAACTTACAAGTGATATAATCATCAATCATTGTTCATGTCGTGATGGTAGGTTTTAAACCATACAGTATTTCCCGGTTACCCTCAGTTTCATTTACCCTTGTGGAAAGTCATAGGGCTTATTCACACTACACAGTCACGTCACATAAAATCATATTACCTAAATTAATATCATAGGCCCGGGTAAATTCAGACGGAAGGTCTTAGCGGATTTTGTCCAGATAATAGAAGACTTTACCTGAGTGCTGCTCCATATCACTGGTGGTATAGTCTATTTTTACAAATATGTTGTACTAGAGGGCAAGTCAATAGAATTGTTCTGCAAGAGACTGTATATTTACTGAAGTAATCATAAAAGGAGACCAGTCTTGACTATATTTGAGCAGCAAAAGCTAGTGTACCATAGAGTAAACACTTTTACCTTCAACAAAAGGTACTGGATTCTCACTCAACTTCAAAGATATTCTATACATATATATATATATATATATATATATATATATATATATAAATATATATATATATATATATATATATATATATATATATGATAAATGTTTTGCACATTTAAACGTGTTTTTCATATTTCATATATGACAGTGACCATACCACTCAGCCACGAAGAGTGGTATGGTCACTGGCATACAGATATCCTGGACGAGGGTTCAAATCCCGGCCGGTATGATATTATAGTCTTTGGGTGATTTCGCCTGGGGCTCTGATCCCGAGGTCGTTAAGAGAATCCAGACTTTAATGTATTAATATATATGGCTTATTTGATATATATATATATATATATATATATATATATATATATATATATATATATATATATATATATATATTTGGGCTTAGGCCATGTCGTCCTGATGGAAGTTCCTAATAGGTAGCTTCCTAGGGTATATTTGACTACAGTGATATTCCCAGAGAATTTTACCTTAAGTTATCCAGAATTCTAACCCCTGGAGCGAATATCCCTAAATAATCTCACAGGGATATTGCATAATATCAGAGGACGTATTCTTGACACGTCACATAGCTATCTTCACCCAGAACAGTATTAACGCTTCGAGGGGTTACAGTGACAAGAATCTGAAACGAGAATGAAAAGAGAGCCGGTCATAAGGCATCTCTCCTATTCCGTTTCCAGTGTGTATCTGATGAAGGAGGTAGCGCCCTCTTTATTCCTTTTCGTGTAGCTCTACTACTCGGTGTTTTCCCTTGTGTCTTCTCGTTATTTTGGATTTAATTCAACATTTTGATGACTTCTCCGGCCTCCTCTGCCTCTGGAAAGTTGAGTATTATCTTTACTATGTATAAATGTAAGCTCTTGTCGTTTTGAATTATATCAAAAGCGATATTAACGTAAACAAGAGCTGTTGCCTACCGGAGGCATCCTGGATGCTATCGCTCGCTATTTATGGGTCATTTAGTTAGCTAGAGCGACGTTCCCGGTTTGTTATGCTTTAATAATCTAGCTATTTAGCTCCTCTAGGAATGCTTATATAATGCCGTTAGTTTTTAGTTTGGTGACTTTGGTAACCGATCTTGCCCTTCGCGAGGCTTAGTAGCCCAGGCATCTGGCCCTAGTACTTTCATGCATGATATAAGTTTTTCCGAGTGTTATATTATTGAAGCTATAGGCAAATATTTTATACATGTAAGATATTGTTGAATGTTCTTTCCAAGATTATATACGAGAGAGTTTGGGTGAATTAGGTAATCGATTCTCACCGCACCTAGGCTAGTAACCTAGGTACAGTAGTATACTTTCGCACATCCCCAATTGTTCTTTTCTCCTCCGGAGGCTAAGTTCAATCCCTCTCTGCCTCTGAGTAAGCCTTAAGCTTAATCCTAGCGGTTCTATCTGTATAATAATCCAGGTATAACTATACTAGGATATGTCTGTCCTGACCTGATAACCAGTGACTGGTTTTTTGGGTTAGAGCAGAACATCAGAGTTTCTAGTCTGTGGTCTGCTTCTTCCTAGCATAGAGAATGAGTCTCCTTTGCTAGGTTAGGGGCGGATACAGAAAGCTTTGCTTCCCTTGTCCACGTCTGAAGGATTCTGTACGAGATGATTCCTTCCTCTAGTGGCCTAGCAGACTGTCCTGTGTTGTTTTTCTCGGGCTGGAGAATGAGTTTTCTCTGTTGCCCGGCGAAATAACTTCACCTAACTTTGTTCTGGTTGGGAGGAGGATAGCAAGTATTGCCCGTCTTCCTCCCTAATAGACAACTCTAAGTTAGGATGAGCTTCACTAACTACTGAGTGTGTCTCTTGCTAGAACGAAGTTTATAGGACCCTTATCCCTTCCCCACCTCTCATTCTTTTATTATCTTTTAGCCGCAGTCCTACTTCCGTACCTAGTGTAGGTTAGGATGGAGGACCGGCTCAGCTCTCTGCCGGCTCGCAATTACGTGTCGGCCGGCAGAGACCCCTTGTTCTTTGCAGAGTGAACCCCAGACCTCCTTGGTCTCCCTTCCATGTCTGCCGGTAGAGTCCGGCAGGGTATGGATTCTTTGGAAGCCTGAATGCTACATTATCCCCTTCCATAAGTTCACTCTTTCTGGATGGAAGGTCGTATGGCAATGCCGCCTTATAACCTTACATCCATACTGTTTCTCTGACTATTGTGTTGTACCCCGAGCCCGGCTGCCGGCTTAACAGCCGAGCCGGGCAGGTGGAGGTTCTCTGGTTCTAAGCTACTGCCGGTGGGCATGGGTATTGCTACCTTTGCCTGCTGGCAGTGGAAACACATCCTGAATCTGCTGGCCACTACCATTAGTGGCCAGCAGCCGGGTATTAGTGTTTTCAGCTGTCGACCGGCAATGATTGCCGGCCGGCACACATTTGCGAACCAGTGGGCTGCCGCCTATTAGTTAAAGGTAGTATATCTTTGAACTATACAGGGGTAGAGGCCGGCCAGCACAACAGCATGCGATGTACAGTAGTTACTATATTTGTAGTGTAGTACACACTGCATTAGTAAAACTACAGTACAGAGTTTGTGATAACACCAAAGTTCTTCAACATACTTAATGTTATCTTGTACAGCCTTTTGTTGAGACCGTGCAATATATAGAAAGTAAGTTATTTCTGTATTCTTTCTATCCCGTATATTAAAACTTTATTTCAAAGTGTGAACTACACATTAAATTTCCGTTTAGGAAATTACATATGGTATTCTAGAATAGAATTAACCTTAGTATTAATATCTTGGGAGGTTACAGCAATTGAGTGAACAGGAAATACAAGTATATGTCTTTCCTTCTTTCTTTTATAGCTTTTCTATGTAAGCTACATGTTTCAATATAAGTGAAAAGCCTTCACTTGATACTCATGGATTTTTCTTCTCTTTATAGGAGGACCATCCGAAGTGCGGGAGTGTGTTCTGTAATGTCCACAGTAAGAACTTCTGTGGACATCAACTTTGCAGGAGGCACACAGCATGCGCAGCCTCCTGAGGTGATCTCCGGTATTGGGACCCTCAGGTTTGTACAGTATGTTCTAACCTGATTACCGAGGCTTTTGACGACCCTAAGTCGACGGAGTCAAGGGATGCTGCCAGGGAAAAGTTACGAACCTGGGTAAGGGGTTTTCAGGAAAACACCTTAGGCTCTACCTTCCAAATGAGAAGATGAGGGCCTACCTTTTCCCTAAAGCATCGGCTGATGCAATCATCCCCCAGCCTCAGGTGGAGATACCAACTGCCCAGAATCCGGTAGATTCTGAAGTCTCGGCCGCCCTTCAAGACATCCAATTGGACGATAAGATGTCGGAGGTGTCGGATTCTACTGAAAAGGACCTTCTAGGAGAAGGTCAGGAGGAGGAGCTGTACCAAGCTCCTCAAGTAGAAGAGGGAGAAATCGACGAGGTGTCAGTTACATCGGTTCCGGACCCAGAACCTGTTCCCTCTACATCGTCTGCTATCCCAGATGAACTGGGAAGGACTCTTTCTTCCATTGTTGAGATGATTCAACAAATTCAAAGGAAGAATGATGAGAAGGAAGCTGCAATGAAACTGGAGATACGCAGACTTGCAGCATCACGTGGGCCCCAGAAGCGGCTCAGTGTGAAGGATCTTCCTTTGTGCTCGGATACCAATCCTTGGAGGTATGCCGAACACATGCCAATGACAACCGGGAAGATCGTGATTTCAGAAAAGTTGGCATGGAGAGGGATATAGCCCCGCAGTAGTTCTTCAATGTTAATTGTTTATCTATAGTATGTATTTAACAATATCTTGGTGGCTGTAGAAATCTGAAAAATATGTAAAACGCTTGATTTCAATAAGTAATTATAATAGAATGTCAAATAATGTTTTTTTTTCTCTGTTTTCAAGTATAAGGAATTTTCTGCAAAGGTTATTTTGATGATGAAAGTAAGACTGAACCCAACAAGTTGAAGATGACGGCCAAAAATTTATACTTTCATTCTAACGCTTATAACATGTGCAGCAATTGCTATTGATATTTTTTTTTCTTTTTCTTATAGAAGTGAAGAAAAGTCAAAGAAAGCTAGTTTGATTACTTATAGCTATTACCGGGACCATATTTGTCATAAATTACACATATCTGTGTTCAGGTTCAAGCATGTGCAAATATATATATGAAAAATAACATTATTTGCATATTTCTAAAATGCATTTTGACAGTTGTATTCAACATTAGATTCATGGAAATATCATTAATGTTTATGATTCAATCCTCGCTTCCTGCATACTCAACTTATTTATTTCGTTCATTCTGGCATCCATGTCCAACATGATATACACAGAATAATGTACATAGCATCTTGACACTACTTTAGTTACATTTTTAGTTTTTCTGGTGCCTGGCTTTGACAAGAACGTCGTATGGGTTTAAGTAGATCAAGAGAAACCAACTTTAGATGAACACAGCTTTTTCCATGCTTCTGTCATTAATTTGCAACTTGACTGTCCATAGTAAGGTTGCATAAATTATAATGCTTGTTCGACAATGTTTGAAAGACGTATTTGATCACCAGTGGTTCCTAATAGATCTATTCTGTATGTTGCAGATCTCAGAACTTCAAGTGTTATACCTTTCCCAATTGCAAAATGGAATGCCACAGTATTACAGCCAGAGAGACAGTGACCAGCCAGCAGGTCTGGCAGGACAGCTCTGTGTTTCTTTACCAATGCATTAATGTCTAGCACAGCATATCCTTGGATCGGTGAGACCATCATTATATTACACGAAAATATTAACTAGATGACGGAAGTGAAGTAAGAAGAGGAATATATCTGTAATATCTGCAATCACCAGAACAGTATGAGTCTCAAGTTATGTGTTTACAAACACAGCCCTTCATGATCTCTACTGAAATTTGGTAAATGCTGACAATTATGCGTGATGCTAAATCTAAATCCATTAGTAAGAGTACATGAAAAAATTGAGAAATTAATCAGATGAGCTGAAAATAGCATGAGTATTAAACTTTTTTATCGATGTGCTGTTCTCTGGGTAGTACCATAGCTAACATTATGTATGCTACAAGACTATCTGCATCGCTTCCACACATACCCTTGCATACATATGGCGAGATGGGAAGTTCATCTAGTTTTTGGCTGGTAAGTAAATGTTACATGCAACATTGAAGCAAAAGATGCAGTGATACCATTTTCTACATACATGAATAGCAGTAGGTTGTAGTAAAATTTTATGGAAGATCCAACTATCAGCATTCTGTTTTGAAGATCATGTGGTTTCTTGTTTGCATCCCCAGGCACAGAGAGGAAGTACTAAGCAAGTTAGCCGTTGCAACCATGATAATGGAGTGAGCAGAGCTTCCACACTCTACGGTAGTACTTGACTGCCACCACAGAAAGTGATCCTTACCATGACTAAAAACAAAATGCAGTTGGTCGAACACATCGTTGTGGATCTCACAGCACATGAGACTGACTTCTTGACACATACACTAGTAATTGTTGGCAGTGCTCCAGTTACAGTGGGGATCATGAAGGGCTGTGTTTGTAAAAGCCATGACCTAACCACAACACATGAGGAAGCTGATAAAATAATTATTCAACAAGTCGCATAGGATGAGACTGGTACTATTCTCGTGAAGCCAGATGACACAGATATATTTGTCTTGCTACAGCACTTCTGCCATTTTGGTAACATCTTGTGTAATGTATTGGTGACCTCACAGATCCAAGGAAGGGATGTACTGGACATACTGCATAATAGAGAAACGTATGTGAGCCTGTTCATCGTAAAAACGTTCGCTAAAAGCTTCAATATCTGAATTATCACAGATTTAACTGCCTTTTTAGGAAGATCATTCCACAATCTTGTCATAGCTGGAATAAAACTTTTAGTATATTGAGTCTTTTGATGAAAGCATAGCTGTTAGAGTTAACTACATACCTAGTATTACGTGCAGAATGGTACTCTGCGATGATCTAAATTGTAAGAAAAAAATTATGTAACATGCTTAAAGAACTATCTTTACGACGGTGAAAAGATTAATATCTAGATCAAGAATAAGAAATTTAATACACCGCAAGTTCTTGAAGCAAATCAATGACATATTCAAAACTATAAAAATCCTTTGTCTCTTGTAGACACACCTCTTCTAATGCTCTCCACTACAGAGTTTGTATGATTTCATACAAAAATCTGAGGTCATAAAGTTTCTAGTAGTATTCTCTTTGTTTCCTTTCTTTTTATGCGCTGTCTCCTTGCAAGTAATCCCAGCTTGTAGAAGATCTTCCATTATTTTGGTTATGGCTCTCATGTAATTGTGACAACAAGGAAAGCTACCAAGTTAAATATTAGAAAGCAAAAGAGTGTTCTGTCTACGATGAGCAAACACTATTTGAAATAGAGCCAGGTCACAAGATATAACAGTGAAATCTGACCCATTGCATTCAGCAAGACGCAGTTATTATATCATTGTAGTTTTTACTATTACAGGGTTATTGAGCATACAGGTAATCAATCTGAAGGAGGTACTGTATTCAATTGGGTTGCTTTTTTTTCTTTTAGCGCCTACTGCCACTTAAGGCACTGAAACTTTGCATTACATCATGCACATAGTTTATCTCTAAATCCGGTAACTTTCTTGGTACCATCCTACGCATTGTCCCCAGCAACGCCAAATTTTCTATTTTACAAGTGCTATCAGACTGAAATGATGATACCGAAAGAAAATATCTGCCAATGATTATTAAGACTTTTTTTTAGTACTAGAAGTAAAAGAAAGTGGAGTAATAAATATGGTTTGTGAGTCGGATTGAATTAATAAACTTACAAATTTATAAATTTTAAATTTTTGTATTTTCAAATTTATAAATTCATGAATTTATAAATATTTAAGTTTATATATTCATAAATTTTCAGATTTATATAGTTATAAATTTATAGGTTTATGATTTCATATATAAAAAGAACTGTACATAAGAATTGCAGATTCTACTACACATGCTATTTCAATAGTTTTTTAGTGCGGCTGAAGTAGAGGATTTCTATAGCATCAGTCTATCAGCAATAACTCCTTCACTAAGTAGGGTAGCATATTCAAACAGATATCATTAAATTAGTCTAAACATATTCCAAAAGCTTTATTTGTACTCTTATTTTGATATTTATCGAAGTTTACAAGTTATTGCCGAAGATACAACGGAAATCTTGGTTACATCTTAACAAATTTTTTTGTGCTTTAGGCAACGACAGGTTTCTCCTGCTGGATCAGTAGGGCCTCCAGAATTCCAGCCTCCTGCTGTCAGGGCCACTGCCAATGATTTTGATATTTTTTACAACTTGTTCTCGTGTAATGGATCTATTAAGGGTTTGATGTAAAGTTCCTTATTAACAACTTATTGTACGTGACAGAAACAAATGGTGGTGATGCTGATTTGGCTGCCGAAGCATCCTTAGAAAGGGCATTGGTAATGGTAGACCACATTAGTTCCCTTCAGGCTGTTTTGGGAGGGAGGGGCTGGGTTATTTTTTTAATAACAAAGTCTTGGTTTCTCATTTTGGTAATCGATTACGAAGTTAAGCTCCATATTATTTTGTACTAGGAAGATGTTGTGCCATAAGGTGTCCTTAATGGCGTTTTCGTCGTGCTGGTAATTACGGTACATTATTCATTTTTAGTAAATATTTATTTTTGTTGTGAAGGTCGTGATAGTTTATTCTGCCCCATAACAGATATCGACGGTTTTTTTTATCTCTCGATTGCCCTGTCTGTTCGGATACCTGTATACAGTTCAGTTCCTCATGGGTAGCCTTCCAGGAGGAACAATAAGAGAGAACCCCTTCACAAAGGCCTTGATGGTGGAGGCCTTGTATCTGGTGGGGTATTGACTGTCACTATTGAGACAAAGATCAAGGCTCGTCTGTTTGTTGCAGACGGTTGTATGGAACACAGTTTTGCGCTTTTGCATAAAATGCAGGCAGTTGCACTTCTCAAAGATGCAATGGAGTTCCTTGATGTCCTTATCGAGGGTGTTTTCAATATATCTCACGTATGTGTCAGGTCGGCGTATAAGTAAGAAAACTCACTCTTCTACTATTCCCACATAGAAGTTCCTAAAAAAGCCTCAAAGGTATGTATTTCCTCAGTGGGTCGTAAAATAGGCCTTTTTTGTGCATATCTCCGTAAGTTTACGAAGGGCATCAGGCATACTGTGCTGCTAGAAATGTGTTGTAACGACCACACCCCTTAAAATGACAAAGAAAGATAGATAACTGAACCTTAAAACATCATTGGACCTCATGCATAAAACTATGTCCATATGTACTCCCTTGACGTGAGATAATCTATATCCTCTCTAAGAAGGAGAATGACACAATTGCTGGCAAATTATATCTAAAGAAAAGTTTTTGTTATAAAATTCACGCCACTGAGGCCGCCATTATCAATCAAAGTTGCATAAAGGACCATACCGTATTATTATTATTATTATTATTATTATTATTATTATTATTATTATTAATAATATTTTACTATTATTATTATTATTATTATTATTATTATCATTATTATTATTATTATTATTATTATTATTATTATTATTATTATTATTATTATTATTATTATTATTATTATTGAAAATCTATATTATAAAAATTCATCTAATTTGGGCAAATTAGTATAGGAGTCCGGAACATTTGGATATAGTGTCAGTTGAAAGCCTTTTATCAAAGTGTAACTCTTGGATAATCATAGCCCATGACTACCTCAGTATTTAGGTTTAAATGTGTTTCAGTTGATCTTAAAAAAGCTAAGAATTTACCTTATTTTTTTCAGCAACTCTTAAGATTGGAAAAGGCTTCTGAAAACCTTTCTTTTTTTATCCCAAGGTTATGAGGTAAAAACGGAATCCTCTTATGAGCTGTAAAATCATAATACCGGCATTATGAATAATTGCTAATCGATTTACTTTTCAAACCCAGAAGATTTATTTCTGTGCTACTGTTTGTGTGTCTGTCTTTCACTTCATCATAAATAACAAAAACTACACTTGATAAAAAATAAGGATCTGCTTACATTCAGAAAACCTGAACCGGTTGAAAACAAACACAAAACTACATACTGAAAACATGTAAAAATTCATTAGAACACAGATACACCAAAAATGCCTAATTACGTAGAGTAAAATTTAACATACAGAAGCCCAGAAAAACATTACTGTTTAATAACAGATGAGAGTCTGACCCTGCGTTAGCAACCGGACTACACGTCTGTAATTAAGCTCAATCAACAAATGACGGTTCATTGATAATTCACTGCTCTTCAAAAGTGAAATATCAAAGCTAATTAATAGGTATTCATTGTTTTTCGATGATCTGATTTACGGAAACATTCCAACATCTCTTCGAGTATGTAATGGAAGGCTCGAAATGGATCTATTTCTTTCTTTTGAAAGGTCAGTGATTTCCAGCAGCCTCTATTAGTTTATAGATTTTATCCTGTTTTAATTATATCCATTTAATCCATATACACAGTTGACATTTCAACAAGCATTTCCTTGTATTTTCGACATACTCCCTTTCATAGAGAATATGAAACACATGTAGATATACTAATTCTCACAGAAATTATGTGTAGCTCTCTCATTTAATGTGCCAAGTCTTTGAAGACTTACTACTACGGAACTTCAACGGTCTCTTTTTCTTGCCGTCTCCATCGATCTGATGGGAACGGCAAGAAATGCTGCATTTTTTTTCTTTATTCAATCAATCGAACTAAAAATCTCTTCAAAAGTTGACTCCTTGCCTTCTATTTCTTGATATCATGAAAAAAAAAATTCTCCAATGGAAATTACTTATATTCTCATAAATTTACTCGTAGTTATCAGAAAGGAGCTATACGCCTTTGAACACACACAAGAAGGTTGTGTGAAACTGCTATGTTGTAAACAGTAATGGGATGTATATTTTCAGCTAGGCAGCAGTACACAAATGTAGGTTCTTCGTATCTTGC
This sequence comes from Palaemon carinicauda, assembly GCF_036898095.1. NCBI lineage: Eukaryota > Metazoa > Arthropoda > Malacostraca > Decapoda > Palaemonidae > Palaemon > Palaemon carinicauda. Next base: position 68,961,893 of record NC_090737.1, read on the forward strand.
AAGGTTATTGGCTCAGTTAAAAATTATCAGAAAGTGCTGGAGGCATGAAATTATGCCAGCTATGAGACATTTTCCGGGATAATTATTAGGAAAAAAAGGAACATATACTTGAAATTTTAACTGTAGAGTTAATAGAAAATGAATAAGAAATTTTAGAATCACTAATGCAACCTAATATAATGCCATGGCGTGGTGGAATATAGGCCATGTGATATGAAATAAGAGGAAATTTGGTACTGCCACAAATATACAAGAGGAAAGAAGTAAGACTGACTTGAAATATGAAAGTAGGAGAGTATATTCAACGAAATATAAAAACATAAGTATCATTCATCATATTCTGCCAAGTAACTTCGGTTCTCTAAGCAACCTAATGGCATTTATTCAACAACGGAAAGGGGAAAGATAATTACACACCAAGGGGTTTATGGAAAAAAAAAATCATAATGGGATTTAGTTTTGCACACCTTAACTTCGTTAAAAATTATGACAGGAAACAAAAAGTTAAAAATAAATTGATCATGAAAATTATTTTGCGTTTATGTAGCACTTCCTTTTGCGTATTTGCTGTATATATTTCTTTTCATGCATACTGTATATTGTATGCTAAAAAGGATGTTGTCCTCGGAGCTATGACCTCATATATGATATTCTATGATTTTCTAAATTCTACGGTGGTCATACTAGGAAATAAATTTAGAGAAGATTGGATTTGGTTCGCTTTATAATGAGCTCCATTGACCAAAGTGAAGAAGAACACTTGGTTTAACTATTGATTATCAATTCGATAGAAAATTAAGTAAGGCTATACAGCATACAGTAATTTGTTTTGATTCAACTAACGACATGATTTATGAATGTTATTTTATATATATATATATATATATATATATATATATATATATATATATATATATAAATATATATATATATATATTCATATATATATATATATATATATATATATATATGAATATATATATATATATACATATATATATATATATATATATATATATATATATTTATATATATATATATGAATATATATATATATATATATATATATATATATATATATATATATATAATACATATTTATTTATATATATGTATATATATATATATATATATATATATATATATATATATATATTTATAAACTTATGTATACACACACACACACATATATATATATATATCTATATATATATATATATATATATATATATATATATATATATATATATATATATATATATATATATATATATATATATATTTACACACACACACACACATATATATATATATATATATATATATATATATATATATATATATATATATATATATATATATATATAGATATAGCCTTCCAGTTTCCCCGTAGGTTTTTATGGATTTGATTGCTATGTCTTAGGACATTGGAATAGCAATCGCTATTAATATCATTATTACCTCCAGCAAAGAGGTGTAGCGATCGAGTGTGTTTATTTATTGTGTGTCTGTGGACAGGATTAAGACAAAACTATTTGACGGATTTTGACGAATTTTTTCATGAACGACGCATTAAATTTTTTGAGATAATCCAGATCCGAATGTGGATTATAGATCCAAATTCAAAGATAACGTAAAACTACTAGATGGATTTTGACAAAATTTTCTCATCAAATATATCTTAGGTCATGGATAACGACAATGAATTTTGGAGATGTCCCGGATCCGGACAAGGATTCTACATTGGGATTTGTATTTTTCGTAATTCTAAAGCTAATGTCAGAACAAATTGACAGATGTTGACCAAACTTCCACCACAGATAGATCTCAGGTCATTGACGATCCCATTTAACTTGGGAGATAATCCGGATCCGGTTCCGGATTTTGGTTCATATATTTATCTATTTATTTATTGGCCTCTGTGTCTGTGGACAGGATTACGTCATTTAGCTTGACGGGTTTTGACGGAATTTTCACCACAGGTATTTCTCAGGTCATGGACGATTTAATTGAATTTTGGAGATAATCCAGATCTGGAACCAGATTTCAGATCTCTACTTGCATTTTTTGCCGTTTTAAAGATAACATCAAATGAAACTGACAGATTTTCACGAAATTTCCACCACAGATAGATCTTAGGTTATTATTATTATTATTATTATTATTATTATTATTATTATTATTATTATTATTATTATTATTATTATTATTATTATTATTATTATGACACTATTACAGACTAGATAACAATAGTTTGATTTTAGAGTGTCCTTTTCCTAGATGAGCTGCTTACATTAGCTAAAGTCTCTTATACTCTTACCAAGAGGAGAGTAGCTAGTGAACAATTGCAGTGCAGTGGTTCACTCCTTCTTTGGCTATATCAGTGTTGCCAGAGAGAAGGATCCAATGTAGTACTGTCTGGCCAGACGAAGGACCCAATAACTGCTTAGCGGTAGTATCTCAACGGGTGGCTGGTGCCCTGACCAACCTACTACCAAAAGCAGTTCTTATCTTTATAAGATTATGTAGCTCTTATGTCCTCCTTCGTTTGTTCGGAAATGACTAAAGTACCTTGAAATATATTTTCTTTTCTAGTTGTTGCATGACTCAATGAACATGTGAATTTAAAATCTTTTTACCTTATCCATCACCAAAAACATTAAATATACATTACATGCAAGGCAAAAACTTGTCAGACTATCCCCAGCAAAAAGAGAAAAAATAAAAACAAGATAACGTATAAGAATAATATCATTTGAACAGCTTTTATTTCAACTAAAATATAGGCTATTGAAAATAGGTATTAAATATACAAATAAAAAAATAAGAAAAAAAACATAGAAGGTCCAAGTCTCTCCATATCAGCAAGACACATAAACCGTAATTTTCGAAGATCTATTTTATCTAGGTAACTTAGGCTGAAACAACAGGATGGGAAAAGCTTAAGAAGAAATTGTGAAACCTTATAATTGACGCGAAACTTTACAGGGAAAAAAACAAGTTTAAAGACCAAAAGAAAAGGAATGAATCCTGATACGTAAAAGATGAACCCAAACGGCACTGAACGTGAAGAATCGTCGAATGATTTGATATGAAACACGATCGAAATAGTTAAATATTAGTCACCACAACTCTAAACTTACATCCGAAAATTAAATCAATCTACCCTCGACCTGACTGTCACTATATGTCCTAGCTATTTAGCACTAAAACAACTTAAAGGTGAGATGTCCCTTGAATTTGTCTAATTAATAGGACAGGAGCTAAATTCATTAGTACTCTCCGATGACTTTTTAAGCGTTATATATAGTTGGACACCTCAATACCTAGAAAATGGGGTAAAAAATCATAATTTTACAAGAACTAAAAAAAAAAGCTAAACTGTCTAAAAAACTATATCAGCATCACTTTGAGGTGAGTTTATGCGATAAATATTTCTTATGTAACTTGATAAATTCCGCACGATAAAACATAACCTTTATAACCAGAAAAACATTTACCTAAATATATTAAGTATGAATAATGTATAAGGAGCCTATATGCCTATAATCCCATTTGACTATTATTTATGGACTAAAAGCACAACGCATCAACCAGCTTTTAATCAGAGATATTCCTCATTCAATCAAGAGAAATTTTTTTTTATTCATATAAACGATATGATGGGTTTTCCATATTTACCACCCCCCTACACCGAAAATAAACATAACTTTAAATCTTAGGATGACTTGTTTTAGGGGATTATTATCTTATCTGAGAATGCCATCATGACACCTATAGATGTCAAAAGTATATAAATAATCGTTGTATGTTGTGACTTAACTACCACGATCCTGGATATCCCTTAGCTTGCTTGATCCTAGAACATTTTAATCATCGATGATTGGTATACATCAAAACTAAACTGATAAAGCAAGAATGATAGTTTTCCTTGAGCATCTTTATTTTCAAGCATTAATTTAGTCTATAAACCAAATGAACTCCGCAGTCGGTACAAGATTTTAAATGCCAGTACCTATACGTAAAGGGCTACCTTACATTCATTTATATGTTATAACTAACCATTAAAATCCGAGTTGGTGACCAGAAGGTTTAATCTGTGTGTACTATACCAACAAAGACGGGAATAAGACCACTATGAAAACCCTCAACAGAATGGAAGATAATACAGCAATCCTATCTAAGGTCTATCCTATTTCTCACATACGAATGAAGTAATTTGATGATTAGTTAATTCATACTATTACAGATCCTTTTTTTTTTTTTTTTACGGGATATCTAGCACTGTTGAGAAACACTGTCTGTAAACATATGCAGCCTTTTCAAAGAATTGCTTTTCAAAATTTTTCATATAGTTAGTTTTATCAATTCCTCGTTTTTAGTAGATTCTGGTATTCAAAGAAAGTTTATTATAAAATGTTTCTACTTATTCTTGGTGTAATATGAAATCATCTCAATTTGTGTTGAAATATGTGAAAAGTTACAAAATTATGTAGCGTGCATTCGAAAACAAGCTCATGTCACTGACTTCGGCGGGTGCTGTTATTAAATTTGGATTTACAATCACGATACTTTATAATATACTTTTTGTTAACATTATTTATTGACAAAACCTATATCTGAGGGAGAAATTTAGTTTAGTAAATAAGTTTCGATTCACATTACTTGGTGATTATTTGAAAACAATAATGGTATTCGGACAAAATTACTTCCGACCAATCAGCTAATTAGGAAATTTTCCGAGCTAAAAGGGCACCCCTGCAAGTTTATTCAAATCTGTCTCACCAAAAAAATTTACTATAGTAAGGAAAGTAATGGATATCTAATGGCGCTAGATTCAACCAGGAACCCCCCCCCCCCCCCCCTCCCCGACTATAAAACTTCAGTCTATAGAGACTATGATAGAGAAGAAATAATAATAATAATAATAATAATAATACATACATACATACATACATACATACATATACCAAGGCACTTCCCCCAATTTTGGGGGTTAGCCGACATCAAATAAATGAAACAGAAAAGGGGCCCTCTCCTCTCTATGTTCCTCCCAGCCTGACAAGGGACTCAACCGAGTTCGGCTGGTACTGCTAAGGGTGCCAAAGCCCACCTCCCCGTTATCCACGACAGATAAAGCTTCATAACGCTGAATCCGCTACTGTTGCTGCCTCTGCGAACTTCCAAGGCACCGGAGGAAGCAGCAGAGCCTACCGTAACTGTGTCACAATCGCTCGCCATTCGTTCCTATTTCTAGCACGCTCTCTTGCCTCTCTCACATCTATCCTCCTTTTTCCCAGAGCTTCCTTCACTCCATCCATCCACCCAAACCTTGGCCTTCCTCTTGTACTTCTCCCATCAACTCTTGCATCATCACTCTCTTTGGCAGACAGCCATTTTCCATTCTCTCAACAAGGCCAAACCACCTCAACACATTCATATCCACTCTAGCTGCTAACTCATTTCTTACACCCGTTCTCACCCTCATTACTCCGTTCCTAACCCCATCTACTCGAGATACACCAGCCATACTCCTTAGACATTTCATCTCAAACACATTCAATTTCTGTCTCTCCATCACTTTCATTCCCAACAACTCCGATCCATACATCACAGTTGGTACAATAACTTTCTCATACAGAACTTTCTATACATTCATTTCCAACTCTCTATTTTTTTACTACTCCCTTAACTGCCCCCAACACTTAGCCTCCTTCATTCACTCTCTGACGTACATCTGCTTCCACTCTACCATTTGCTGCAACAATGGACCCCAAGTACTTAAACTGATCCACCTCCTCAAGTAACTCTCCATTCAACAGGACATTCAACCTCGCACCACCCTCCCTTCTCGTACATATCATAACCTTACTCTTCCCCACATTAACTCTCAACTTCCTTCTCTCACACACCCTTCCAAATTCTGCCACTAATCGGCCAAGCTTCTCTTCCGCGTCTGCAACCAGTACAGTATCATCAGCAAACAACAACTAATTTAACTCCCATTTATGGTCATTCTCGTCTACCAGTTTCAATTCTTGTCCAAGCACTCAAGCATTCACCTCTCACCACTCCATCAACATACAAGTTAAACAGCTACGGCGACATCACACATCCCTCTCTCAGCCCCACTCTCACCGGAAACCAATCGCTCACTTCATTCCCTATCCTAACACATACTTTACTTCTTTTGTAGAAACTTTTCACTGCTTGCATTAACCTTCCACTAACTCAATATAATCTCATCACATTCCACATTGCTTCCCTATCAACTCTATCATACGCTTTTTCCAGATCCATAAACGCAACATACACCTCCTTACCTTTTGCTAAATATTTCTCGCATATCGGCCTAACTGTAAAAATCTCATTCATACAACCTCTACATCCTCTAAAACCACCCTGTACTTCTAAGATTGCATTCTCTGTTTAATCCTTAATCCTATTAATCAGTACTATACCATACACTTTTCCCACCACACTCAACAAACTAATACCCCTTGAATTACAACATTCATGCACATCTCCCTTACCCTTATATAGTGGTACAATACATGCACAAACCCAATCTACTGGTACCATTTACAACAAAAAACACATATTAAACAATCTCACCAACCATTTAAGTACAGTCACACCCTCTTCCTTCAACATCTCACATCTCAGCTCTCACACCATCCATACCAGATGCTTTTCCTACTCTCATTTCATCTAGTGCTCTTCTCACTTCCTCTCTTGTAATCTCTCTCTCATTCTCATCTCCCATCACCGGCACCCAAACACCTGCAACAGCAATTGTATCTGCCTCCCTATTATCTTCAACATTCAGTAAAATTTCATAATATTCTGCCTACCTTTTCCTTGCTGCCTCTCCTTTTAACAACCTTCCATTTCAATCTTTCAGTGTCTCTTCAATTCTTGAACCAGCCTTCCTTACTCTCTTCAATTCTTTCCAAAACTTCTTCTTATTCTCTTTACATGAATGACCCAATCCCTGACCCCACCTCAGGTCAGCAGCCCTCTTTGCCTCACTTACCTTGAGCCTTACTTTCACATTTTTCTCTCTACATCTTTCATAATTTTCTACACTATTACTCTGCAGCCATTCTTCAAAAGCCGTCTTTTTCTCTTCTACTTTTACCTTCACTCCTTCATTCCGTCATTCACTGCCCTTCCTCATGCTGCCTCCAACAAACTTCTTGCCACACACATCACTTGCAATCCAACAAAACTTTCTTTTACTAACTTCCACTCCTCCTCTAAATTACCCGTTTCTCTTACTTTCTCTTCGTCATATGCCATTTTCAAACTTTCTTGATATTTACTTTTTACCCCCGGTTTTATTAGCTCTTCAACCCTCACTAGCTCCCTTTTACATCCACTACTCTATTCCCCCACTCTTTTGCTACAACTAATTTTCCTTACACCAAAAAATGATTAGACATACCGTTAGCCATACCCCTAAACACGTGCATGTCTTTCAATCTTCCAAACATACTTTTAGTTATCAACACATAATCCATTAACGCTCTTTCTACCACTCTTCCATTTGCCACTCTTACCCATGTATACTTGTTTTTATCTTCCTTTTTGAAAAAGCTAGAACTTATCACTTATTATTATTATTAATGATAATAATAATAATGATAACAATAATGATATGTAGTTACAAATGATAGCTAGTTCAGTAGTGTTAATCTTATAGAAGACCCTTTCTATGGTTCTAATAAGTTTTTCTTTGGCAATACTGCATTCTGCTGGTAGCAGATTCTTTAAAGCTGCCATGGTTAAGTATTATGTTTAGTGAGCCTTTTTGCATTTCTCATCATTGAGGGAAAATCATGACGAGCTTCAGTGTGTGACCCAAATCTTCATTAATAACAGATACCAAAACTAGCTTGTGAGCCGTAACTGGACAAATGGTATGATGAAAACCTACCTACACTATATCCATGGATACGACTAGACTAAACCTATTATTATTATTAAATATTATTGTAGGCTAAGCCATAACCCTAGTTGGAAAAGCAAGATGCTATAATCCCAAGGGCTCAAACAGGGAAAAATAACTAAGTGCACTTTGAAATATATGAAGGCGAATGTGAGGTTTCATTGAGAATAAATATAATGAAGGTGAATAAGCAATTAAAATCATTGTAAAAGACCTTGTAACTGCCATACAAGATAACACCACCGTCAACCTAGTAATGTACTCGCAATCGGCAAAGACCAAGAACCTGATCCTGAAAAATCCTGAAGACCAACAGGATATACTGATACTTATAACTTGTCCGATAATACCCCTGTAGCTATATGGGTATGACCCGTTATGTTTTCCAAGAGACTGCCTTGCCACATCCAGCCATCCCACAGTCAAGGAGGTTTAGCCCACAGTACCATCGTACCAAGGGAACACCTAATCAGTAACACCAAGGTCATCAGCAGTGCTCCCTATCGAAGGTGCCTACGAATTCTTGAGACCTTCATACAAGAGAAACCTATTTTCAATGCAACACAAGAAATTTTTCTTTTGCCCACCTACAGACGAAGCATCGCCCCTCAAACCACAGGATTATGAGAAGACAGACCACTACAGGAGCAATGAGCAAAGCAATAACCCCCGTCACACTGAGCCATTCCCTGAGACCATCCAGATTAACCAGCTCCGCTATAGCCTTTAATTTCACCCTTGCCACACACACATCCAATAAGAATAATTTCTAATGACTGGATCTACATATATAAGATATATGTTCATACTCAAGTACAAAGATGAGCAGATGCTTGTTACTGCTCGAAACACATCGCATAGGATCCATATGAAAAAGACTACTTACCTGCATTTGGCCTTGATGTTTTACTTTTGAAATCCAAAGTAAATATCCCTTACCTTGCTATGTTTCAGGATTGTGTGCTTACATTTATGTGTTCCTTAATCATGTTCATTGTGGCACAAGCTTTCACACTTTTTAACTTTATGTTTCATTTAATTTTTATGTTTTTTGCAAAGTAAAGAAAGTGTTCTTAGTTATGTGTTTCACATAATTTTTGTTAAAGAATGAATATCACTGTTACTGGCGGAATGTTTTATTAATGAGAAAAACTTATTAGAATCATAGAAAAAGTCTTCTATAAAATTAACACCTCTTAATCAGCCATCATTTTTAACAAAACTTGTATTAAATCTTTGAAAAATTAAAAGACGCTCATGAATGGTAGAGGCTAGGGATAGGACAATGCCCCAAAGACTGGCCAGATATGTATATACATATGATCAGGTCCAAAGCCCCTCTCCATCAACCTAGGGCCAGGGTTACCCAGTCAATGACTGCTGATGACCCAGTATGTATCTCACAATGATGGTGAGGTTGTAAACGCTATATAAAAGGATTTTGCTTGCACTGATCTTGAACTCCCGTCCAGCAGATCACTAGGCAGGAACGTTTCCAAGAGAGTAGCCTTCCCTAATGATGATAATGATAATAATAAATAAGGATGAAATATATTTTTTCGATGTTATCTGTAACTCTTCAATAGAAATTGTCATAAATATCAGTGACTGAGGGAAGTATTAGTGCTATAAAATTTGGCAAAAGTTATACATGTATTATGACATAGTTATTTTGCTAAATTGTTGAAAATATAATAGATACACAACCAAATGAACTAATGATGAAACTAATAAATTGTCTCCTAGCCTCACTGGCGTTGCAAAATAAAATAGGAAAACTTCTGCTTACGGTTCTCAAGGGCATTGTAATATACGTTATACGATGCTGCATAAAACTGCTTTACAATAGGAGAAAGTGGTATATAAAGGTCTGTAAAAAATAATAGAACATTGGCAGACAGGCAAATAAACCGACAGACAAATGGCCGATGTCACCCCAAAAAATCAGTGTTTTAGTGCACTTGACTCACTGCAGTAAAATTCAAGAGCTTCTTGCACTCATGCAATCTGGATGAGTCATTATTTCCTGGTAAAAGAGATATTTTGAATCCTCTTGACTTTCCAGTGATGCTAAGGATTCTACTTTTATGCATCCCCCATTTGCTATCTGAGAAAAGCTCGTATACTAAGATGAAAATACAATTGACCATTAGGGTTAACTGAGAAAGTAGTTGATTTTAGATTACGCAAAATAATCTAATAAAGCTACGTTTGTGCGTTCTTGACCTTACTGCGAACATGGAAAATAATTGCATATAGAAAACATACTGATAAAACTTTTTCATAGAAAATCTAAGCAACGCATAATTACAAAACTGAACTATCATCAACTGCCACATCTAACGGAATGCCTGAAGTTGAACAAGGAAATGTCAGCGCTCTCAGCTTGACTATATTTCAAAATGGAGTAAGGACTCTTTTACTGTAATACTTGTGTATGTTGAAATATTGCACCATTATCCATATTTTTCAATCAAAGGAATTTCCATCCAGCAATTAAAAAATCAATCTTTTTATTTTACTTACTAGAAAAAAATAAGTTAATCCAGTTTTTATGAATGAAGCAGTAGTATTAAAACAACCGAAACGCTTTTCTCGCTGGGTCGCAAAAAAAAAAAATCATATAATTATAGATAAAAAAATATCCATTAAAATAAATACAGAATAGTATATCATTTATGTTCTTAGCATTAGTTTCGAAATAAGATATACAAGATTTAGTATTTCACTAAATTAATTTTGACTTATTGGAGAGTTTTCTTATTGATTTTATGCATGTTTGAAGAAGTCACTCACAATAACTTTTGGAAATGAAAGATTATCTGAGCTTAATAACGTTTAGATATGAAATTCAGTCATTTTACCGAGTGCTTTTGTTGCAGTGATCTCAACATTTTTGTCTTGTGTGATATGATATTAATATTTTCATGGGGTCGTGATTTTCTTTTGACGTGCATCAAAAGTCCACGTGAAAAACAGCAGGCCAAAAAAATATTTGACTTCCTGTATTTCAAAGCACACTTGGTTATTCACCTTTATTTTGCGCCTATTACCCCTTTTTCACTAATGCCAAGTATTTTCCCTAATATAAGCCTTCTTTCATTATTACCGACTATCGCAACTACATCTTGAGAGCCTTCTCCAACTGTTAAAAGGCTAATTTTAGCAAAACAATAAATGCTCCTGTAACTTTCTTTGTATGGCTTTCATGTGTGTCTAAATATGTTATAGTATTATAACCTCCGTTAATTGGAAGTCAGGTTTTTTTCTAACAAGATTTTTGTCCTCTTTTCTTTATCACTATAGCCTATGCATCAGTAAATATGAAATTTTTGATGAATTCCAATGTCAGTAATACACTCATTCAAATGTATTTTTATACAATTGACATCAGGCTAGAACTACAAATAGCCCCTAATCGAGGAATTACCAAGCTGAAAATTGGTTGTCTTTTAGATAGCCTTCACATTTAATCTTCATAAGATATTTTAAAAAGGAAAAAAAATTCCTAAAAATTAACAAAAATGGTCTACATTTCAACTTTGAAACGAATATCGTTTCAATATTTCCATAGGTAACATGTACTTAATAATAATAATAATAATAATAATAATAATAATAATAATAATAATAATAAGGTATTCCTAACATAGACCTAATAGTAGTAATAATAAAAATATTATAATAATGATAACAAATATTTTCTGCATTTCTACATGTTACAGATATCTAAGGTGAGACATAAGAGGCAAAATACATGATGCGTTTACATAGTTATAAAGGTTGTAGTGAACATATTGTAAAGGTGAAACCATGAGTCACGAATGTCTGGAGAAGAAGAAAATCCTTTTTCTTATTTATTTACAGAATGATTTGGCCCCTAGGAAGCATAAAACAAACACCGCCTCGTTAAGAAAACTCCGGTTTTATGTATCTTGAAATAAATTATTCTCTCTCTTCCGTTTCAGCATCATTTTCCAAAATGGCAATGGTTAAAATATTGCTCAGATTAGCAATTTATGTCATCCCTAAGCAAAAAAAAAAAATAAATAAATAAATAAATGAATAGTGCACATAGGGACTATTTCGAGAATACAAAATTAGCATTAAGAAATTTAATGCTCCTCTTCAGATAGATTCGTTGCTTAAATAATAATGACACCATTTACCAACTCATATAATGATACCCCTTGTTAAAGAATAGCTGAATATCACTAAATCTACTTCATACCTGCAGAACCGTAGACTTTTTTTTTTATTATTTAGGTAGTTTGCACAAATATAAGGGCGAATCAGATCATATGGTGAATGACCAAATAAACTTGTTTTAGCATTGTATATGCTTCCGGTAAAACATATGCTAAAAGGGATTCAGAATACATAACCTACTGAACCATAAATTTCACGAGAGCACCAGCTCAATCGAGCCTTATCTTCTCTAATAAATGAATATTATTGTCATGATTCTCTGTTAACAGAGTTATAGCACCAGACAAAATCATGACGCTCTTTTTTTCTTTTTTAGTTAACGATATTAACGCTATATGGAATTGCCCAAGGAAATCAATATATTAACGTAGATTAAGCTACACAAATACATACAGTCATGATTGTGATGTAACTAACGATCATTTAGTGAATATGATTTTAAGGGCCTATATATTTCTATATAAATTGAAAACAATGAGCAATAATAATTCTGAATATGAATTTCATCAATTAAATCCTCCAATTTCATTTGCCCTGTAATGAACCAGAAATGATGGTACAATTCATTAAAAAAAGGAGAATGGAAAAATATCCTCAAGAATATTATGATGCCTATCAAGTTAAGGTATACAAATTCTTTTTCTAGATAATAAGTGATCAAGACTTCGAAAGATATCAAAAGAGCAAAATAATCCAGAATTATTACACGAAAAGGAGAATTCAGAGGCGTAATCTCGATTCCAGAAGCATCAGTGCTACCTGCGGGATGCTGGATGGACTGGAAATGTGATTATCGTTCCAGGCATACGAGATTGGATCGGATCCGACTTCATGTTGAATGCAGTGTGATGCGCTCCTCTCCTCGAATTTTGGAATAGTGGTTTGGCGTAGAGTTCATGTAAATTATTATTTTCTCAATATACATACGTTTCAAATCATATATATATATATATATATATATATATATATATATATATATATATATATATATATATATATACATATATATATATATATATATATATATATATATATATATATATGTGTATATATATATATATATATATATATATATATATATATATATATATATGTATATATATATATATATCACTAAGCTGGATGAGGGAACAGGAAAACAAAATTTTGGACCAGCGCTTCCGTATTGGCATACCTCTTCAGAGCCAATTGGTCCAAAATGTCCTTTACAGATTCAAAGTCACCTCTGCGACAGTAGTAAATAAAAAAGAATAAAATAACATATGAGTTATTGCACAACTAGTTTAATAATGATAATTAGTTTTAAAAATGACAATGGTTTTCATACATTGTTTACAAGCAGTACATCAAGTTTATACCTCCTTTGGCTACTATTAACCAGCTCTACACGGTTTTTCTTCATAATACTTGAGTCTATATTATTAGGTTTTGTTATGTCCTTAAGATACAGTGTTTTTTTTCCAATTAGTGGAATGATTAAAATTATTCATATGCTGATATAAACTACCGTTTTGGGTACCTACTCGAACAGCATATATATATATATATATATATATATATATATATATATATATATATATATATATATATATATATATATATATATATATCATAGACTCCTTTAAGGAAGGACTGGAACGTCAGGACCTCGGGGTTTTTAACTTGAGTCTGAGAGACTTCAAATCTCACTGACTAATGTGTTTTGTTTCTGTTTTTGTTATAGAAACGGTCCAGCTGGTGATCTCACAATATGCCACGTCACTGTAGCTGCTTTGGTTGTAAAGGGAACTATGATGGGACACCTTATGTAAAAGTCATATCCTTCCCAAAAGATCCTGAGGAGAGGGAGAGATTGATATTGGCAATGCCGAATGAGAAAGAAAGCTTGAGACGATTGAAGGAGATATATATTTGTGAGACACATTTCAATTGTGAATGGGTGTCAGTTAAGGGTGGCAAGCGACCCAAACAACCTTCATCAATATTTCCTGGAATACCAAAATCAGCTTTGAAGCAGGTTATCTCAGCCCCACGCCCAACATCATCTTCTACATCACAATCAAGAGCTAAAAAGGTGCATGCAGCTGCTGAGGCTGCAGACAGAATCCGAGATTTCGACCAATTTCGCGCCAAAATTAGCTCCTATTTTCCTGGTTTTAACGTCATAAAAGACCAGAAAGATCTCTACCTATCAAGAACTGACGCTACTGACAAACTGTCAAGCAGTTCTTTCATCTACAACAAGTCAACTCACCTTTTGGATTCCTATTCTTGAATAGAGTTGAGAAAGATGGCATTGAGGTGCCTAAACGACTTTTTCCTTTGCAAAAAAACAGCTTGCTCTCAAAATGGTCCCAGATTAGATCCATAACTGAACATGTAAACCCCTATGAGTACACAAGCCAGGAAAGTCTTCAGTACATAATAAGCCAGCTCTGCAAAATGACTGAGGCACACGAGCTTCCTTATTTAACCTTCATTCTGTCACAGCTGCGGCTTGTGTTCAAACCTCCTGATGGTCGTCGATTTCATACCGACACTCTGATATTCTCAATACAGCTTCACAACATATCACCAAGTGCATACAAAATGATTCGTCGATCTGGCTTTATCATTCTACCATCAACAAAAAAAGATAAAAGAGGTGCTTTCTAGTAGTCTGCAGGACTCCAACCTCAAAACGTTATTCGACCAGCTTAAGCCGCAGCCATAGACTCCTTTAAGGAAGGACTGGAACGTCAGGACCTCTGGGTTTCTAACGAGTCTGAGAGACTTCATGCCTGATTTTTTTTAAAAATTGACATATGTTATGTATTTTCAAATTTTAAGATCATTTGCTCCCACAACTTTTCCTGTTTTTATCTCGTTTTCTATGCAAATCCCATTTTCTGTTCAAATCTCACTGACTAATGTGTTTTGTTTCTGTTTTTGTTATAGAAACGGTCCACCTGATGATCTCACAATATGCCACGTCACTGCAGCTGCTTTGGTTGTAAAGGGAACTATATTGGGACACCTTATGTAAAAGTCATATCCTTCCCAAAAGATCCTGAGGAGAGGGAGAGATGGATATTGGCAATGCCGAATGAGAAAGAAAGCTTGAAACGCTTGAAGGAGATATATATTTGTGAGACACATTTCAATTGTGAATGGGTGTCAGTTAAGGGTGGCAAGTGACCCAAACAACCTCCATCAATATTTCCTGGAATACCCAAATCAGCTTTGAAGCAGGTTACCTCAGCCCCACGCCCAACATCCTCTTCTACATCACAATCAAGAGCTAAAAAGGTGCATGCAGCTGCTGAGGCTGCAGACAGAATCCGAGTTTTCGACCAATTTCACGCCAAAATTAGCTCCTATTTTCCTGGTTTTAACGTCATAAAAGACCAGAAAGATCTCTACCTATCAAGAACTGACGCTACTGGACAAACTGTCAAGCAGTTCTTTCATCTACAACAAGTCAACTCACCTTTTGGATTCCTATTCTTGAATAGAGTTGAGAAAGATGGCATTGAGGTGCCTAAACGACTTTTTCCTTTGCAAAATAACAGCTTGCTCTCAAAATGGTCCCAGATTAGATCCATAACTGAACAGGTAAACACCTATGAGTACACAAGCCAGGAAAGTCTTCAGTACATAATAAGCCAGCTCTGCAAAATGACTGAGGCACACGAGCTTCCTTATTTAACCTTCATTCTGTCACAGCTGCGGCTTGTGTTCAAACCTCCTGATGGTCGTCGATTTCATACCGACACTCTGATATTCTCAATACAGCTTCACAACATATCACCAAGTGCATACAAAATGATTCGTCGATCTGGCTTTATCATTCTACCATCAACAAAAAAAGATAAAAGAGGTGCTTTCTAGTAGTCTGCAGGACTCCAACCTCAAAACGTTATTCGACCAGCTTAAGCCGCAGTCATAGACTCCTTTAAGGAAGGACTGGAACGTCAGGACCTCTGGGTTTCTAACGAGTCTGAGAGACTTCATGCCTGATTTTTTCTAAAAATTGACATATGTTATGTATTTTCAAATTTTAAGATCATTTGCTCCCACAACTTTTCCTGTTTTTATCTCGTTTTCTATGCAAATCCCATTTTCTGTTCAAATCTCACTGACTAATGTGTTTTGTTTCTGTTTTTGTTATAGAAACGGTCCAGCTGGTGATCTCACAATATGCCACGTCACTGCAGCTGCTTTGGTTGTAAAGGGAACTATGATGGGACACCTTATGTAAAAGTCATATCCTTCCCAAAAGATCCTGAGGAGAGGGAGAGATGGATATTGGCAATGCCGAATGAGAAAGAAAGCTTGAAACGCTTGAAGGAGATATATATTTGTGAGACACATTTCAATTGTGAATGGGTGTCAGTTAAGGGTGGCAAGCGACCCAAACAACCTCCATCAATATTTCCTGGAATACCCAAATCAGCTTTGAAGCAGGTTACCTCAGCCCCACGCCCAACATCATCTTCTACATCACAACCAAGAGCTAAAAAGGTGCATGCAGCTGCTGAGGCTGCAGACAGAATCCGAGTTTTCGACCAATTTCGCGCCAAAATTAGCTCCTATTTTCCTGGTTTTAACGTCATAAAAGTCCAGAAAGATCTCTACCTATCAAGAACTGACGCTACTGGACAAACTGTCAAGCAGTTCTTTCATCTACAACAAGTCAACTCACCTTTTGGATTCCTATTCTTGAATAGAGTTGAGAAAGATGGCATTGAGGTGCCTAAACGACTTTTTCCTTTGCAAAAGAACAGCTCGCTCTCAAAATGGTCCCAAATTAGATCCATAACTGAACAGGTAAACATCTATGAGTACACAAGCCAGGAAAGTCTTCAGTACATAATAAGCCAGCTCTGCAAAATGACTGAGGCACACGAGCTTCCTTATTTAACCTTCATTCTGTCACAGCTGCGGCTTGTGTTCAAACCTCCTGATGGTCGTCGATTTCATACCGACACTCTGATATTCGCAATGCAGCTTCACAACATATCACCCAGTGCATACAAAATGATTCGTCGATCTGGCTTAATCATTCTACCATCAACACAA
>NC_090737.1:68991613-68996613 GCF_036898095.1 Palaemon carinicauda
TAATGCTTCAGTTCATGGATCTGCTTAGCATAGTGTTTGTAGAACACTCTGGATGATTTCCATCCAGTATATGAGCGAAGATGCTCAAAGTCCATGTACTGAAAAAGTTCAGTGATGAAGCAATTTTCCTTGGATTATGACGTGCGGGAGTACTGTCAGGATCTGCTCTGCAAAAAAAATAGGTGAGCTTCGTCCTCAGTTGTTTTAGGGTTAAGTTTGATCCAGATAGACCTTTAAACACTCAACGGGGCATAGAGAGACATCTTCCTTCAGAGGGCAGATTCTCCAGGGACCCCACCTCTTAGTGGGTAGTCTGTTCTTAGCGAGAAGGGTTGGAACAAGAAAGAGATTCAGTTCTCCCCATTCTGCGAACTGAATGTGGCCCTCATTTCTAGACACGGCTATTATTTCACTAACTCTAGCCCCAGAGGCTATAGTGAACAGAAAAATAACCATTTGGGTTAGATCCTTGAGGGAAAAATCTTCATTGTTTACAGATGAGGCATAATGTAGGACCTTGTCCAAAGACAATGAAATGGGCTTTGGAAGTGCTGCGGGCTTAAGCCTTGCGCATGTCTTCAGAATCTTATTAAAGATTTCATTCGCCAGATCCACTTGAAAGGCATATAGAAGAGGTCTAGTCAAGGCTGACTTGCACGTAGTTATCGTGTTGGCTGCCAGACCTTGATTATGAAGGTGGACAAAGAAGGACAGACAGAAGTTCATTGAAATTTCTTTCAGTCTTTTTGCTTTTACAAAAACAACCCGGTTTTTCCAAGATGACTTATATTGTCTTCTAGTTGACTTAGACTTGTATTCTGCTAAGAATCCTATATTGCCTTCTGAGATCCCAAATCTTTTCCTAACTGCTAGGGCAAGAAAATCATGAAATGAAGGGTTTGGGCTCTCTGTGATAAATCGAAGGCAATTAACTTCTGAGCCCTCTGAGATACTACTTGGTTCAGTACTAGGACCCGCCTCAGCCTCAGTTCCATCGCTAAAGGGAACCAGTTGTTCTCGGGCTACATGGGAGCCACCAGAGCTACTCTTCCTTGGAAGGATCTCAGGATGTTGAGGATCTTCAGCAGGAAATTGGATGGGATGAACAGGAATTCCCAAGTCCATCCCTTCCATACTAGAGACATGGTGTCTGTTATCTCCTCTAGATGATCCTCGTATGTGGCTACATATCGAGGTAGTTTCTTGATGACGCTTGTCACGAAGAGGTCGATCTGCAGCTCAGGGACTTGTTCCCATTTAGGAGAGAATAGGTCTGTGTCTGTGGACCATTCTAACTCTACTGGCCTGAGCCCGAGTAGAGCATCCGCTGTCACTTTGCGGATCGATTGTACATGAACTGCTAATAGGTGCCATCCTTTTAGGCAAGGTATGGCTAACATCACCTAAACTATATGAGACGTTCTCTAGCCTTGTCGGTTTCGATGTCTCATTTTCGCTTCGATGTCCCAGATCAGCCTGCGGAGGTCGGATCTGCGTGGAAAGAGTTTCCCTAACCCTGACAGGACTAACATGGCCTTGGATAGAAATAACCGAGTCCCTTGGATTTTCCTCCGACTAGGCATCCATGCGGATGATCTTCAATAGTCGAGGTTGTTGCAAGGGCATGATCTTCAATAGGCTTTCGTCGTTTGACCATTGTTAGGGAAGCGATTAAGGAAAAACCGATATCGGTCATTTTAGATCTCTTCGAGCGTTTGATGCATATCTTCTCCAGACTCTTAACGCATCTTTCAGCTGTGCTCTTAGCACTGGGTCTGTCACTATTGCGAACTAGAGAGAGTTCATAACTCTTCCATATTAGCGTCTTGGAATCCTGACTGATTACCATAGTCTCTTGACCGACCCTGTGATCTCCTTTTACATCCCTAAGGGAAAGGAGAGCCGGTTTGAACTCAGGTTTCGATGGTTTTTCAACCATTGAAGCCTTTGAGCTGGAGAGAATCGAGACTTCTTGAAGCTGATTTTGCATCCCCGATGTTCCAGGAACCGAATTACTTCCTTGGATGCTCATAGACCAGCCACTTCGGGTGCTGCCCACATCAGCCTTTCGTCCAGGTACTTTGTTACCTGAACTATTTCTAGGCTTGGTTTTTGCGTGAATGTGTCCGCCAATTCCGTGAAGATACTCAGGACTGTGTTTAGTCCGACAAGTATCTTTCCTTGGACATGGTTATCCTTTGTAACTTGAATCCTAGGTAGGAGGAGAGGGGCGACTGACTGAAAGCTGCCAATGGGCATCCTTCAGGTGTGACAAGACTGTGAACACCCCTTTTTGAAATAGGGTCCTTATGTTCAGAAGGATTAACATTCTGCACTTGCGGTTTTATTTGAACTTGTTGAGTGGCAACAAGTTTTCTTGAGTCCTTCTTGTGAACACCAAACAGCCTTGCCTGGAATTCGATGGACTATACTTTCCTTACCACCTGTATGTTCGAGAGCTCTAAGGTATACTCTTCCAGAACGGGGTTGGGGTGTAGGAAGAGTTGAGGAAATAATGGTAGAGGCATTATGTATTTTCCATCCTAGTCACATCTTCATCAGGCCTTGGACCCAAGGATCGAAGGTCCAGCGATCCTGAAGGAGCCTCCATCCTACCAGAAGCATCTCTTTGCTTTGACTGATCAGAAGGTTTGCATCTTCGACCGCCTGCCTGTGGCACTGCGGTCATCGAAACTGTGGGATGTTGTTGAACAGCCCAAGAAAAATTTCAAGACTTTTCCGTCTTCCTCTTAGGTTGGGGACCCACATCCGTGGAGGACTTTCTCTTTGAAGAGATACCCCACTTCTGGAGAACTCCATATTCTCCGTGGTGGCTTTCTTAATCACCTCTCTGAATACCTTGTTTGTTAAGAGGCCTGTACCTCAGATGTTGGAAGATATCAGATTCTTGGTTTTTTGTTTCACTGTTACAGCAGCGAACACAAACTCCCTACAGGCTCTCCTTGTCTTCATAAAAGCATGAAGGTCTTTTACTAAGGTGGCCATATGCATTTTGGCCAAGACCATGAGCATGTCTGGGTACTTTGATGGGCTGAATACAACTCCATGCAATTCTGTAGGGATAGGGAGGCTGCAAGTCTCTCCTTTGTTTCTTGTTCCTTGGGCAAAAGAGATTCAGAAAGTTTAGGGAGATTCTCGCTAAACTGTCATCCAGCGACATCCGCGTCTAGTATCCCTACTGAAAAGGTTAAATGGACTTCCTTCCAATCCTTCTCCTGCATGGGTAAGGCTAGTGACCGAGGCTTGCACTCCTCGAGTGTAGGACATGGTTTGCCTGCCTCCACTTTCTTGGCAACAGATTGAAATGCCTTCCACGTAAAGGGGAATGATATTGAAGCAGGAGCAACTTGACAAGATAACCTGTGCCTTATCATGGTCGAGAATCATGACCTCCCTTGGTTCCGTTTCTTTTCCTGACGTTGGTTCATGCTTCAGTCGAATGAAGCAATAGCTGAAAGCGTTAAAGCTTGGCCAAAACTAGATTTCGGCTAAAGGAACAGCACCCACCTTCTCCAAGATGTAGAGTTTGCCATCTAAAATCGGCATTAGCTCCGCATACCTCCAGGGATTGGTTTTGGAGCATGTTGGAAGGTCTTGATCTCTGGGTCGTTTGTATGACCCTTGGGGAGCGACAAGTGGAGCTTCACAGAGCTCTATCTTGAATTTCGCTTCCTCCTTTTCGCCTCTTATGCGAAAGTTTTCCATTAGACCCTACATATGGGCCAGTAACTGGTCCATTTTGTCTAATAGAGGGGTAGAAGGTGAAGATGTCGAGGTTGACAGCTCTGGAGCCGGCACAGACGGAAGCAATTCCAACACGATATTGTCCACTTCTTCCCGTGGAGGCTTCCTGCCCCCCGTCCCAAAGGCTATCTGGACGCAGGGAGTTGCGAACCTTGCCTGGGGCACCACTATTTCCTTACTTGCTTTCGGGAATAGTAAGCTACGCATCCTATCATTAGGTAGGTATGGTCCCGAAGAGATCTGGAACCCTCTTACCCAATTGCATACAGTAGTTTCTTACGAGCTGCATCCATAGACCCCATCGACTTGGGATTATCAAAACCCTCGGACACTAAGGTCCGACATATATTGCAAGCTTGGGGGTTCCAATAATACAGGGATTCAGAAATAATATTGCAGGGGGCATGAAACCTTCATGTATTATGACCGTAAAAGTACTTACTCTTAATATTGCAGAATATTGCAACACATGTCATCTGGGGTTCCTCCCTTAAAGAAAGGAAAGCAGAATGTGTATACAATTGATTATCTCACTGAAAAGCAATATGTATAAGACATCTTTTAACTGAAATAGCTTAAGATAGTAAGCTATAAAGGGATAGTGGGAAACACATACATATGTATCCCTTGCAAGCAATTGCTGTTACCTCCCCTCAGTATTAACTATAAGGAGTTTCCTTTATCAAGGGAACTCGAACGAAAGGTTTATAACCCCTAGGGGTAGAAAAGTGTACATTGTCACTGCCCCTTCTAACATTTAACGCTGTGGGGTAAGGATAACTGATTTCTAATCAAAGTATTGAAGGAATTCTATTCTTTCAATATAGGATCAGTCTCAGCAGAAGCTCGCACAAGGGTACCCAATATATGTTAGAAAATAACTACTGTAGAATCATACTATAGTTTTCTGTTTGCAGTATATACAATATTGCAAAATACTGACTACTGTATAATTATATATTGTAGTTCATCCAGTGTGCTGCCAGTATGGCTAGCATCTGGTGGTAAGGTCCAGCCGGCAAGACGCCAACTGGACTAGGAAATATAAAAGACATATATTTGTGTATCCTACCCAGCCCATTTGTTGTGGCCTTCCTTTCCAATATTAAAACCACAGAGTTTCCAGATCAGGGAAGCTCAAAGATAAGGGTTCTAACCTTTAAGGATAGAAAGTGTACTACCACCTTCCCTTTATTTTATTTAATATTGCAAGGTAATACGTAAACTGATTTCTA
>NC_090737.1:69001613-69009113 GCF_036898095.1 Palaemon carinicauda
TGATGCCAATGAAATGTTTGTTTATGCTGTCCCATACCATTTTCCAATCCAAAAGTGGATAACTCCCTTCAATTTTTGGGACACTCTCTGGCCTTATAAAATTGTAACAATCTTTAGAACTTAAGTTAGGAAATTTTGCATGGTGATAAACTTTTCTGATTACATTAATTGCAACTGAATAAAATGATGTTGACACAAATGAAACCTCATTTATTTCCTTCAAGTCCAACAAAAAAACTAATTCTCATCTTGAAATAGAAATTACTTAAACCAATATCCTTTCTAATATCATTTAGAGCTGTCGAACTGAAAATCGCCAAGGACTTAAAATAAACATTTATAATACCCAATCCACCTTTCTCTTTCGACAAACAAAGAGTATCTCTACCTACATGATGGTAAGTTCCCTGCCATATATATCGGAATACGTGCATATTTATTTGAGCAATGTACTTTTTCAAAGGAGGCAAAGTGTGTGATATATACCAAACTTTGGACAAAACTAGTGAATTAACAATAATAGCTCTTTGGAAAATAGATAATTGTCTTTGACTTAGCATATCTATGGATATTTTAATATTTTGAGTAAGGCGAGACCAATTTTCTTCACATGTAACCTCAAAATCACTATAATAAATTATACAAAGAATTTTGATACTTTCAACACTTTTCAACCAACTGATAAGCCAAATTTTTCGGTTTTCCCATTTCCCAAACCCAATTATACTAGTTTTGTCCTTGTTTAGCTGTGCACCTGTCGCAAGTTCAAACCATTGTACTTCTTTATAACACTCTCTAACAGAATCCTCAGTTGACAAGATCACAGATGAGTCATCTGCATAACCTTGCAGGCATATATTTACATTGTTTGGAAGGCTAGGCCCTATTATCTTTTTATTGCTCTTTATTGCTCTATACAAGGGTTCTTGAAATATACAATATAACAGCATTGACATAGGGAAGCCTTGTCTTACTGACCTTTTAATACAAAAAGTTGAACTCATAAACCCATTTACCAAGATACTACTGACACAATCTTTGTACAATATTCTAACTAGAGCCACAAATTCATCTGGTAAACCAAATTTCTTCATCACTTTGAAAATAAAATCCATATTAACTCTATCAAAAGCCTTAGACCAGTCTAAGCTTAGAATTGCTAAGTCTTCACTCTTTTGTTTTGTATGAAAAATTACATCTCGAATCGTATTATTACAATTAACAATCGACCTTTCCTTCACTGCACAATATTGTTCTGAGGAGATAATCTTCCCAATAACACATCTCAATCTGTTTGCTAAAACCTTAGCAAAGATTTTATAGTCAACATTCAGAAGAGATATAGGTCTCCAGTTCTCCACCAACGATAAATCTCCTATTTTAGCTGATAATTTTATTACACCCAAATTTTGACTATCTGACATATATTTCACAGTCACAATGGATTTGAACACTTCCATAACGTCAGACTTTATTAAAGACCAAAACTTTTTGTAGAATTCTATAGGAAGTCCATCATACCCTGGTGATCTTCCTTTACACATACTCTTGATAGCATCAAAAACCTCAATTTCCTCTAATTCTCTACTTAACAAACTTACATCTTCTTGGCATAGGTTAAGAAAATAATCTTGACTTTTTACCTGACCAGTTACCTTACTAAACAGTTTTTCAAAGTGCTCCTTTATAAAAACAGAAATTCCCTCTGTGCTTTCTACAATGGAACCATCTGCTTGTTTTATGTTAGTAATGCGTGTATGATTTTTCTTTTTCTCAGCACCAAGTAGATGTGCAGATACTTTTTCCCCAGTTGTATACGATCATTTAGTTTGGCTCTTATCTTTATACCTTCTAATATTTCATTCTGGATGTCACAAATCCTATTCTTGAGAATCTTAATATTTTCATAATTTACACTAGTTTTATAGTTAATATCATGAAGTTGACGCAATCTTGTTTGTAATAAGTTCAGCAATCCATACTTTTCTTGAGAAAAATTATTACATAATTTGACAAAGAATTTTTTACATTGTGATTTTGCCCAGTCCCACCATAAGAGTATGTTATCAAATGTACCCCTTTTCTGCTTTATAAACTGCCAAACATGTAAAAAATTTTCTTCAATTTCATCAGAATCTAAAACTTTAACATGCAACTTCCAATACCCTGTACCAATTTTTTTGTGTGTGTATGTTTAATTTCAAAACAACCATACTATGATCTGAAAAACTTATTGGAATAGTGTCTGCAGATGTTATATTATCAACTAATTTTACCGTATAAATCCTGTCTATTCTGGATCCATAGTTTTCCCGTATATAAGTGTATTCTAATATCCTGTTTGTGAATTTGTAATTATCTCTCAGAGCAAGGTTTTTCACTAGAAAACTCATAGACTTAGACAGTAAGGCTTTGCTATTATTACTGCAATCTCTTATGCATGTTATACAGTTGAAATCACCTCCAAAAATAAGAAAATCAATATTATGTCGCAGGTAGTACAATATTTCATTCCCAAAAAAGTCTTCCCTTTCAGCAAATTTACTTGCACCAGATGGAGCTAACATATTTATAATAGGTATAATGCAGTTATTGTAACATACCCTTATACCAACAATTCTACCGTTAGTATCCATCTCCTTGGTTAAAAGTTTAACATTTGTTTTATTATTTATACAAATCATTGTACCTCCTTTTAAATTGATTGATGGATTGAACACTATACACATAAATTTAGTGAGATAACTCAACCCTGAAATATCTTTTAGGTTATGTTCTTGAATCAACAGAATATCAATTTTAAAGTACATGATAAGGGACACAACTTTCATTTGTTTAATTACCTCATTTAAGCCATTAATATTTAAAGTGGCAACAGAAAGAGCCATTACAACAACGAATACTGAAACAATTACTTTTTCCTTTTCTTTGACAACCTATCTTTTCCATTCATTTTTTCTTCCTTCCTTTTTTCTTTATTGGATTTTCCTCTAATTAACTTTAATTTACCTACAGTATCTAAATCTATGTTCCACTGGCCTTTTGGCATCACGTCTGAACCTTTATCATAATTTTTCAAATCGTCTTCAATATCACTGACTTATTTACCTCTACATCCATGTCACGTTCTTCAGTAGCACCATCCACTGATTCATCATCCCTATGCACTGAAACCGTTATATTGATTTCCTTAAGATTTCCCGGTTCTTCATTTACATCATCCTCAGTTATTTCGGTAACTTGAGAAGCTCCTTCAGGTGCACTTTTTATTGCAAAAATGTCACTATCACTGTCGGTATCTGTTAAATTACCACCATTACCTGGAACATGACCCTCCAGGTCACGTGATCGACCTTCTTTTTCGACTGAGTATTGATGAACAGCATCATCATCATCATTCTTGGATGAGGGATTGGTCACTAGTTGTTCTCCTACTGCTTCGCATAAGTTGTCTATCTGGTCTTCTCTGTGGTTGCTGGATTCTTCTTTATCATTTTCAATACTCTTTCCATCACATGGTTGCTCCACATTTCCTTCATTACCTGTTGCCAGTTGAACATCAGGAGTACCATCTTCCGATATCCGACCCTTATCAGAATCCTTGCCGGGCAATGCTGGGAAATCATTCAAATTAAAAATATTTAACTTAGGCTCACTATCCATATTACAGTTAACTGCCATATGAGAGTCTCTTCCGCACTTGTAACATGTCTTTTTCTGGCCTTATATAAAAACACAACATTATAACCACAAATATTTATGGAGGATGGGATATTTTTCTTTGTTTCCATTTTCACAGTGCGTGTTCCATTTTCTAGACCACTCGCTCTCCCATGAAAAAAGATATTATGTCTGAGATGAAGAACTTTCCCATACTGTTCGAGGACACTAATTAAAATGGAGTCTTTTATATCAAAATGTGCATAACGTATTGATACATAAGTATATACACTGCTCAATTTTACTACTAGGGCCTTTTCACCATTACCGAAATGAATCACTTTGTCTTCGTATTCTCGTATAAAGACATCAAAAACCTTCTCCTCAATAAATTTCACAGCCACTCCGTTATTTGGTATGTTCTGAAACCCTCGTATGTCTTTTTCACTTATTTTTAACTTATTAAATATGACATCACATACTGACTCATAATTAGGGGAACACGAAAATTTTAAACCAACTATAGTCTTTGGTTTAAGTCTCGAGCCATTGGAAAGTTGTTTGCCATCGTAGCTGGTAGAAAACGCTCCGTTTTTTATGATGATGTCATATCGCCTCAGGCGACATGAAACCTCCGGCTTGGCGATTCCTTGGAGGTGTATCGAAGCAAACTACGTCTAATAATATAAACTATGACACAAACAAGTTCATTTGAACACTAATTAGTTCACTGGCATCTTACTCACAAGTTGTAGTCCAAATTCATAAGAAAACCCTCGGAAAACCGTCTCAAAATCACAAAATGAGCAGAGCGTTCCAAATAGCGTTTGTAAACAACCAGAGCTTCTTCTCTCTCTCCTACCCCAAGATAGTGGAAGACCATGGTACAGAGGCTATGGCACTGAACAAAGACTAGAGAATAATGGTTAGTTTTTGGATTGTCCTTCTCCAAGAAGAGCTGATTATCATAGCTGAAGATTTTCTTCTACTCTTACTTAGAGGCAAGCAGCCACTTAACAATTACAGTACAGTAGTTAATCCCTGAGCGAAGAAGAGCTGTTTGGTAGTTTCATTGTTGTTACGTATATGAGGACAGAGGCGAATATGTAAAGAATATACTAGACTATTCGGTGTATGTGTAGGCAAATGGAAAGATTAGCCGTAACCAGAGAAAAAGGATCCAATGCAGGAATATCTGGTAAAGGACCCAAATACTCTCTAGCGGTAGTATGTCAACGGGTGGCTCGTGCACTGGCCATCATACTACCTAAGAAACCCAGCAGACACATTATCAGCATTAATGTTATTTTTCTTCTTCTTCTTCTTTGAATAAAAAAAAGTAATATCATTCCTGCAACGTAGTGATATCCCACAGATTTACTGTTTAATAAGTTACTGGAGTGGGAAGATAATTGAATTTATAATTTTAAATTAGCTTCTAGATAATGAGAGACCCCATTGTATTAACTCACAACCATCGTGCTCATCACTTCCATAGCTCTTATCAGACTGGTTTGTTAGCACATGTAAAATTAATATATCTTAATTTTTTTAAAAAGGTCAGTTTGATTTCTTACATTGTATGATACTTGAAATACAATTACTTTAGTTGACTGACAACTATAGTTAAATAAGTCAATATTCGTAACAATATTGTATGATTTATCTTTATTTATTGTCACTGCTATAATATAAATAAGAAGTTTATTCAATAGCTTTGCAAAAAAGGCCATAATAATATTTGTGCTACTTTTATAAATCTTTGACCTAAAACTGAGTAGGAAAAAAAAGTATTACTTGATTTTTCTCAGGACTATTATTATAGCATTATGCAACTGTATCATATTACAAACACTGTAAACTCATTTAAGTATTCTACATATACCATCACCAATCCACGGTGGACAACGTGGTGGTGAAAATGGCAAAATCTGCCCGAAAAAAAGACTGAAGATATGTCTGCATCCGTTGCCCTACAAACGACTACAAACGGCTGCATTTGTTGTTGCTGTCACATATATATTTATTAACAGAAATATTCATAAACACACGCATGTATATATATATATATATATATATATATATATATATATATATATATATATATATATATATACATATATATATATATTTACATATATGAATATAGATATATATATATATATATATATATATATATATATATATATATATATATATGCATATATATATATATATATATATATATATATATATATATATATATATATATATATAAATATGTATGTTTATGTAAACATATATATATATATATATATATATATATATATATATATATATATACATATTCATATATATATATATATATATATTTATATATATATGTATATATGTATGTATGTATATATATATATATATATATATATATATATATATATATATATATATATATATATATGCATATATATCTATATATATATATGTGTATATACATATATATATATATATATATATATATATATATATATATATATATATATATATATATATGTATGTATATCTATAAATATATATACATATATATGTATATATATATATATATATATATATATATATATATATATATATATATACATATATATATATATATATATATATATATATATATATATATATATATATATATATATATATATATATATATAGATATATGTATATAAATATCTATATCTATATCTATATCTATATCTATATCTATATATATATATATATATATATATATATATATATATATATATATATATATAGATATATATATATATATATATATATATATATATATATATATATGATAAATTGTACACATTTAGACGTGTTTTTCATATTCAAATAAGCCATATATATTTTTGATACATTAATGTCTTGATTCTCTTAACGACCTCGGGATCAGAGCCCCAGGCAAAAACACACAAAGACAAGAATTGTCATTGACTTTTATCTTTGTTCGTGGCCAAGTGGTTTAGTCACTGTCTATACAAGCTTGCCGACCAGGGTTCGATTCCCGGCCGGTCACAAGCTCTTGTCTTTGTGTGATTTTGCCTGGGGCTCTGATCCCGAGGTCGTCAAGAGAATCCAGACATTAATGTATAAAAAATATATATGGCTTATTTGAATATGAAAAACACGTCTAAAGGTGCAAAATTTATCATTAATCGAATGCCAAGATAGAAACTAGCACTTACCTACGATGGTGAAGATGGGTTGATTTCAATTCTAAGTACAAAACACCTCAATTCGACATGTATAATTACAGAATAATTGTCATTGACTTTTATCTTTCTTCGTGGCCAAGTGGTTTAGTTACTGTCTATACAAGCTTGCCGACCAGAGTTCGATTCCCGGCCGGTCACAAGCTCTTGTCTTTGTGTGATTTCGCCTGGGGCTCTGATCCCGAGGTCGTTAAGAGAATCCAGACATTAATGTATCAAAAATATATATGGCTTATATGAATATATACATATATATACATGTTAATGTATACACATATGCAGTAGACCCCCGGAATACGGCCTCCCCAGCTTATGTTTTTTTCACGTTACGGTGTGGAATACGATGTTTTTTCGTCCCGTCGTTACGACATTTTCCCCACCTTAAGGCATCGAATTCCGAAACTCAAACTTGGCGGTTTCTACGCATACGACTGTGCGAGTCACTAGCTTACCACCACGCTCATACGTCACTGCATACGTCACTAAGAAGGTAGTCTGGTATTGGTTAGCGTCACGGCGTCACTAAGATGACGATATGCTATTGGCCGAAATCCCTCCCACAATGTCTGTGAGAGATGCTGCCTCTCTCTCT
>NC_090737.1:69024113-69044113 GCF_036898095.1 Palaemon carinicauda
ATGCAGATCCGTTGCATGTCTGCCGTCACAGTACATCAAGAAGACAACCTTAAAAGGCAGCCGATTCTCTGCGAGGCACAGCTTCACCTGTGGAATAAAGCAGTTCATGAACCAGTTGAGTGGGAGTGTGAGAGCTTTGGTTACCCATGCCTTTTTATTACCTCATCCAGTAGACGGACAGCAGGGCTTTGTTTTTGTTTTTCAAAGCCTGAGGATTCATGAACTTGTAAATTAAGCCGGGCTTGAGCATGAAGCCCGCAGCAATCCCGCACATGAGGAGAGTGACGCGATCTTTGTGGGCCTTGAACCCTAGCTTCTTCACTTCGTCCTTGTAAAGAAACGTCCGGGACGGCATCCTCTTGCAGAAGAGGCCAGTCTCATCCATATATAACACCTGCTCTGGGAAATAGCCCCCTTCTTTAATTAATTTTGGGAACTCGTCCTCGACGTAACGAAGAGCTGCCTCTTGGTCTGCTGAGGCGGCCTCCCCATACAAAGGAATGCTGCGAAGGCCAAACCTCCTTTTAAATTTCTTGAACCAGCCCTTGCTGGCAACAAAACTACGTTTTTCTCATGGGGCAGGATCATCATCTTCATTGTCATCACCTTCATCGTCTTCATTTGGTTTCCCTTAAAGGAACTACGCTATCATACAGGGTTTTGGCTTTAGTTCGAATCATGTTGGTATCGGGACTAACCTTCTTTTCCCGACAGTCCAATATCCACATTTATAACGCATTCTCCATTTGCACAGTCATCTTATTACTGAGGCAGTTTTACTTATTTTCATTTCATCTTTTTTTATGTAGCAAACCGTTGATTCATTCACTCCGTATATGCGGGAAACAGACGCATAGCTACTCTGCCTTAAGCATGTCCAATAATTTCACTTGCTCGTTCACCATCATAGTTTTTCTCTTCTTCTTGGGTTCACTAGAGGATATAGAGGGTAGAGGACGTTTAGGAGCCATTTTCAAGGGGTCACAAGCACTATTTTACACCGAAAAGCACAAGAAAACAGCTAAATTTCCACGCGGCAAGACTAAGCAACACAAGTGAAGCAAGATAGAACAATGAATGCGGTCTACCTTTGCGGGGCGCACGGCAGGGAGAGATGCTAGGTAAAGCGTCCCGGCGGTTCGGCTAATAAGCTTGCAAGATTCTAGAGTCGAGATTACCAGCGAATCAGAGAGGTGGATTTTGAGTTGCGCGCCATCTCTGTGTAGATACCTGATGTTCTACTGTACTCTCTACCATCTGCTAGCGCCCGTGTAACTCTCGCACCATTTTTTTTGTATTTTTTATGAATATTTTTGAAAATCCACAATACACTGAGACCGGGAAACTTAAGCCATGATATGGCGAGGGATTTATATATTTATATATACATATATATATATATATATATATATATATATATATATATATATATATATTTATATGTATAAATGAGTAATATGATTTATATGCAAACATACATACATACATACACACATATATAAATATATATATATATATATATATATATATATATATATATATATATATATATATATATATATATATATATTTATATGTATAAATGAGTAATATGATTTATATGCAAACATACATACATACATACACACACATATAAATATATATATATATATATATATATATATATATATATATATATATATATATATATATATATATATACATATATACATATTTACATATATATTCATAAATATATATATATATATATATATATATATACATATATACAGTATATATATATATATATATATATATATATATATATATATATATATATATATATATATATACGTATATATATATATATATATATATATATATATATATATAAATATATATATATATATATATATATATATATATATATATATATATGTATATATATATATATATATATACATATATATACACAGTATATATATATATATATATATATATATATATATATATATATATATACATACTTACATTTATACACACACACATATATACTGTATGTGTGTGTATGTGTGTGAAATCTTGTATAAAAAAATGATACATAAATTACTGAAAATCTCCCCCTTTCTCTTTTCCGATTCATTATAAATGAAGGTGGAATGATTTTAATCTCTTATGATGACAACATCAACATCGGCCAGCGTCAGGAGGACCGCATAATTATCGTTCATGTTCCTTCGAATTCATTATGACTAATGAATTATGGCTTCTGCGGCTGACAATATTCCCTCGGATTTTAATTAAAGATGTCGGTGAAGACCGATATTGTGGCTTTGATTGTCCTACTTATATCGTGCGTGCTTTATTGTTGAGTGAGACTGGTTTGATAATCATGATGGCCATGCAAACAATGGTATTTAAAAGGGTATTCACCTATTTTAGATGATTTCTGAACTGTCACATAAAGTAATAATGATGACGATGGTCATTGTACTGTATATTTTTCATGGAAGAAATAGTAATATATAAAATCAATCGATGATTTGAATATTCAAAAACAATTATGTTATTTCAGTTACTGATCTTCATGATGGTAATAGTAGATATTTAATGATGAACGTGATAAAAAGGTTTACGGTATTGATAATTTCAATGATAGTTTTACTGTTCAAAAAGAAAACAATAATGATAAGGACACTAATTGTTCCAAGTAAATATGGAAAAGAAGGTCGTTGATAATGCATATTAATATCAATTTATTAGAAGCAATCAAGTTTCTCCGAGGTTATAGACCTATATTTGAAACAATGAAAAAATCGATAATGAAATCTCTCTTATTGCAGTGATCATATTTCAACGCTTATTCTTAAGCCTTCTAAGAGATCTATTGAATATATATATATATATATATATATATATATATATATATATATATATATATATATATATATATATACATATATGTATATATATATATATATATATATATATATATATATATATATATATATATATATGCATATATATTTATATATATATATATATACATATATATATATATATATATATATATATATATATATATATATATATATATATATATATATGTGTGTGTGTGTGTATGTATGCTGCATCATTTATAGATTCTAAAATAAACTTTGAATATTGATGTGAAATAAAAACAAATCATGAACAAGTGCGTGAGATAAAGCTGAGAAATATCAAAACCAACCAGAGCTTTGGCAGTGGTTGCAATTTCAGAAGACGAGACTGAAGGGACTGTCGGATACATTAGAACTGACGATGGAAATAGAAAAGAGGGAGGAACCCAAGCTTAGAAATCCGGCTCGATGATTTAGTACATGCGATCAAAGAATTATTACCCGATTGGAGCCGAGGCAACAATCTTCCGTGGTCTTATGGACGGACTTAAGTCGACAATATATACAAGAAGAATTTACAAAATGTCCTTTGGAAATTTTCTATTTAGGGACGTAGACGTAATTCCCTGAAAGTGCTGGTAGGAAGTAAATGAGCTTTCTATAGAGGGAATGAGAAGAGTTAGTGCCTACAAGGGAGAGGAGACAGGTTAGGTGGCTAACAGTGATACCATAGAATGGTAAATATGTGTAACCGGGTCTTTGCTCAAAATGCATCTATAACGTTTAAAACGCTCCCAGAAGACTAAAATTACTTATAGATCTATGCTCAGAATGCATCTGTAACCCATGCTACTGATAAGTATAACTGTCTCTACTTTTCGACCCCTTCCTGCGAGGAGGTTGGTATATATGAAAACTCATTAGAGGTGGTGAGTGTGATGTTAGAGGATCTGGAGGAAATAAAATAGAGCAACGATGGTGATACAGTGATTAATTTGAGTGATAGGAGGATTGTTTTGGGTATCGATTCAGTGTGGGAATGGATGTTTGTAAACTTTCCTATGATGCAATCATTAGATTCATAACTCCTTGCACCTAGGAACACACTCAGTACTTGATGGAGCAAGCTCAAGTAAAGTACTCACCTCGATGTTAGAACGTGCTTGGTGACTGTTAGTACATATACCCACATGATTGTGATCGGAGGGGAACCACCAGGGAGGATTGCTTGATTTCATCTTGTATAGAAACTCACTAGGCCATACCTATGAGATTAAAGAACTATAAGGTTCCAACTCCTTTCCGTTGTTAAGTAGAAAGATAAATTAGTAAATCGAGGGAACAAGGGACTATTGAGCAGAGAAAATTGCTCTTGGCCTTTACTAAAAATTGTGCAATATCATTGGCATATTTTGAGGAGTTGCTCATATACTATACCACTATTGATTTAAAACCTGTCTACCATCAAATTCTAATTCATGAAGAAAGTACAAGTAAAACGGGCTGACCTGTGAGAGGCACCAATTAGGTGATAATTAGATAAATTTTATCAAACAGACATCGAGCTTAAACACCAAGACAAGAAAGTTACAAAAATTCAAACAAAAATAAAGATGAGCTATGAGGTTTATAGAGGTTGGTATATAACAGTACAAGGAAGAGCAAGTGATAAGAAAAGAAGCAAAAAGGTTACAGTGTACGAACATGTATGAAACATGTGGGGTACATAGCTCTCCTTTAAAAATGGTATACATTTTAAATAGGGTGCCCTGCTCTTGAAAAGCATCTGACAAAAGGTATGAAGGTTTTAGGTGATAAATGAAGACCAAGTCTTCTTTACCACAAATGTAAACGAAGAAAGCCTTTAGTGAATGACGGATCATACAGAAGCGGCTCGTGTAAGGGACCATTAGCGGTGGCTCGCTAGTGTTATTGTGCAGAAAACTGTGCATTGCCAAGTGCAGATCAATTGGTACGTGTTGCTTAGCTGGGGGCTTGTAAGTCTGGCCGCATGAAGTGAATTTTTTCCACAATGTCACGTAAGCACTGGAGATTGTCGGAAGAGATTGCAGACAGAAATGAACTCGACAGGGAGGACCAACGGGTCATCATACAAGATTTCAGTTGCCGAGACATCAAGGGTGTCTTTAGATTGTTCCTTAGTCCCGGGAGGACCCAGGGAAGCTGGGTGAGACCGTTGGAGTCCTTTCAGCTGGACATCAAAGCTGTTTTGAGGGTGTGATTAAAGTGTTCACTATTGGCAGTAGGGTTGTAAATGCTTGTCTGATGTAGGGTAATTATCAGGGGATTTGCTAATGATGTCTACAATTGAGAGGAGAAAGTAGTGTCCCTGCCAGAAGTAATATGCTTAGGAATACCAAATCCCACTTTCAATCCTAAGAGTTAGATTGATGTATATGAGGCTGATGTTGCAGTTTCCAAGGAAATGGCTTTAGGCCAACAAGTGGAGTGGTCGATGATGGTAATAAGGTGACGGTGTCTTTGTAATGTCGGTAGGGACCCTACTATGTCGACATGAATGTTGGCCAAATGACAGTGCTGCTGTGGAAATATGTCCCAACCTGTTTCCGTGTGTTGATGTACTTTTGAAGTTTGGCATGAAGTATAGGCAAGGACTCAATCCGTAGCATTCTTAGTAATGCTGTACCAAATGAACTTAACCTTCAGTAACTATGCAGTAGTTCAGCGCAAGGGATGTGAAAGACCATGCATGAAATGAAACACCTAATAGCATATGGGAGCAGGTGTACACGCCTTAGATCTACCAGTGGAGTGATTTACAGGATGTCTTGCATGCTTGGTACTCTGGATCTTTTCATTTTGCTTCTGCTAAGGCAATATAATAAAATACAAGGTGAACGGTGGCCAATGTGTTTCTTGACAAGGTATTGGCAATAGGGTTCATTTTCCTAGGAACGTATTGAAGGGTGTAACTGAGTTCAGCCCCGGCAGAAAGATATTGGAGTTAATGGGCAGGGCAGGCATTGGACTGTCAAGTGAAGATGTGCACCAGAGGCATGTGGTCCGTGCCAACGTGGAATGGCATACCTTCCAAAAAGTAGCGAAAGTGATGGTTCAGACAAGTTCACCACCAGAGATTTGCTGTCAAAGGTAAAGTAGCCAGATTCCCCCTTAGACAGTTTTCTACTGAAAAAGGCCAATGGTGACCACCTACTCGGGCACTGCACCAATAGCAATGTCACTAACATCGTTGGAGAGAAGGAGAGGTGTATGTGGCACAGGAAAAGTGAGAGCAGCGCCGATTGATAGGGCATTTCTTTCGTTGGGAAAAGGTGTTTCCTGAGAATGACTGAACTTCAGGTCATTTTGTTTATCGCTTCATCGCAAAGCCACTCGGATATGTCTGGCAAATTGTCCTCAGGGATCACTGGAGCATATAATTTGTTTTGGTGCTTCAGCGAGTCACGATCTTGATGCAAAACTGGACCTCAGTGCGCCAAAACCAGGTCTATGCGTCTGTACTGGTGAAGGGCAGTAGTTCCAGGGGTTTGGCATTTATAGTAGTGTCATTAACGAGGAGCGACATCATAAAATAGTATAACACAGCAGTGAAGGGGAAGGAGGTAGGGAGCTAGAAACTCAGGTGGTCACCAATGCAATAATTGAGAGGCGAGATGAATCTAAGTAAACTCTATTAAACTGAAATTAAGCTTAAATACCAAGACTTGCAAGCAAGAACGTCACAAAAATTCAAACAAAATTAAACATTAGCTATTAAATTTATACAGGTTGGTTTATCAATGTTGCAAAGAAGAGCGAGTGATAAGATAAAAAGCAAAACCGTTAGTGTGTAAACGTGTATAAAACACGTGCGGTACATACCTTTATAGTAAATTATCATTTATTTCACTTCCTTTTCCTGCCATATGATTTGAGAAATTTTCATAGCCGCTATTGACGAGTGATGATGCCCGTACTATCTCACAGTGTTCATGTTCATCTTGATGACCTTATGATAACTGGAAGTAGGATAGAACATTAAAATATATCCAAAACTCTCCAGAAGGGCTGAGTGATAAACAAACTAGAATTAGCTTATGAAGTGGTAGATTTTCATAAACAAGTAGTGTTTCTGGGTCACTCAGTACCCACAAAGGGTATCCCACCCTAACCCAGTAAAGTAGAAGCATTCCTAGAGTACCTTAGACTGAGTACTTCTAAGGAAGTTATTAGTTCTTCGGGGATCACTGTGTATTACTTGGGAGTATATCAGATACTGGAGATTATCTGATATTTTCACAATACCAGTACAAAAATAAATACATTGAGAAGTTGAAAAACCGATAGTCTTTGGCGTAATGAAAGCTGCCTTAACTAGTGTACTTCTTGTACATTGCATTGTCTGATTTTGGTGATATTGGATGGGAACAGCTTAGCTGTTAGGGGAGAAATTTCCTGTAACCCTTTGTTTTGTTTCACAGTCACTGAAAGGAGCATAAAATAACTATAGTAACTATGATTGAGAGGCGTTGGCAATTTGATTTCTCCCGAAGAAGCTTATTTTTTGGTGGGGGTCATCTAATTCAGTCGCAAAGTGATCACGGACCCTAATAGATTGGATTTACATGGAGGATCTAACTACTAGACAAGTTAGGTGGATAGAATGGCTGTTAGAGTTTAATATACTGTAAATGGCTTTGACCACATAACAGGCAAAGCTAACAAAGTAGCTGATGCCTTCTCCAAAAGTCCAGTAAAACAGGTAACTACTACTGTATGTCATAAAAGAACTACAGACACAAGATATTACATCAGTTAGTTATAGAGTTGAATAGAAAACTGGAAATATTTATGACAGTCAGTTAGAGATAGAGATAGAGAAATGGTGAGGAGAGAGAGGGAGGTTCAATAGATACTTCTAGGAGAGAAAGAGAGAGAGGGAGATGAACAGCATAAATACATGCGTGTGGACACAGACAGTGATGTCCTGAATGAGTGTACTGTTGGTTTCTGTCGTTGGGATGAGCATTAAAGCCATTTAGGATATTGATATTACATGTTTCCTACCTTATCACAGAAAATTCATTACTAAGAGATAAGGATCCCATGTTTCCATATACAATCCTGATGAATCCACAACAATTATAAAACAACTCATCCAAGCCGTATAGCTTATGCAAGGGCTATTGAAAAACACTACAAACTATGATGGCCAGTTTAAGAATAGCCCCGTCAAAGTGTTTGCACGAAATTGTGTTTATCTACAGAGATTACACCTAAAGAATCTTTTACTCAAGTCAGTCTTTTTGTGTTCACAGTGAACCAAGCAGGTGTAACCTACCATGAACGTTATACAAAGTATTTTCAGTAGTGTTATGTCTGATTACTATCAGGCACAACTCCTTGTAGTACCTGATGATGTCTTTTTTTTTAAGTATTTAACTGTCTAGTTCTCAACTCGGATTTAGCTAAAATTAAAAATACCTTTGATGATGTTTGAGACTGATTGCTTATGTATGTGAATAATATGTTAATTCCCTAAATACTGATTTTCTGAATTACCTTTAACCTAAACACTTGTCAGGATCTGATATATGTTGAAGGTGAAGTCATGTGTGTTCGGAACAGGGACTATTCATAAAGTAGTGGTAATGGACTTAGCATTCAGGCCTCGAGGTAAGGAAGTGTTGTCGGATTATTTGCTTACAATTACCTTGTCTCTTGATGTGGTGGTAGTGGATGAGCAATAAGAAAAACTGTATGGTTTCATTGGAAAAATGTTGATGAAAATGGCTATCACAACCAATAGGCATTACCATAATTGTGTAGGTCAACTGAGACATGTAAGATATTTCATTCAGAAAGGCAAAAAACAATTTGATTCCTTCTATAAGGCACATATCACTCGGTGTTGATTGTCACAGACTGCTCGTTGTCGTCCTCGAACCAGAATGGTCCAATGATGCCATGTTTGGAGATGGCGACCCAGGCAGTGCACTTCACCGAGTGTAATGGCCTTTACAGACAGTGCTCAGGGGGTGTGCTACCCTAGTAGATATTGTTCTGCGAATTTACGTGACCTGACAAAAGAAAAGGGGCCTAGTCCGAAAACCAGATATTGTCAAGGAAGTCGGGCACAGCGTCAATCTTATCGCAAAACCACTGGCACATGATCACTCGCTTTCTCATGTAGCCAGGTGTAAGCTTATGTTTAATCTGTATCCTGTAAGGATATAGGTAGAGATCTGCATTCAAAATTCTCCGCACAGACTCCCAATTGATTCCAAGCTCCTGACCTCGCCGTCACACAGACTTGCTTGGGCTGCGAACAACAGAGTCTCTGATTGCAGCAATGTTGTGTGGTGTCCTTGATGATTTTGGTCGTCCAGAGTGTGATTGTCTGTTAGTGTCTTTACATTTGAGGTTATGCACAGTCCCATGGGTTCTAAACTTGTTAACCCATCTGTATATCATTGAGTGGACAGGAAATTCTTGACATCTGAACCGTTCTTTGAATTGCAATTGAGCTGCGTGGATAGGCTTCAACCGAAAATATGCCTCAACTATAAAATTTAATGTCTTTTCCTCAGTAGTCCATGGCATCTCGAAGGTCGAATTTGGTAGACTCTTGGAACATTATTTTTTCTTGATAAATCTGGAAAATAAAAGGAATTGATTATTTATTTCAAAAGTTATTCAAGTTTAGGTGATGACCGTTTTTTTGTGTCACCCTGTAGCTGAAGATGAGATGACTCCAGGTTTTGGCCAATCACATGATTACCGAAAAAAGTTGGGTAAATAAATTTATTGGTGATATAAAAAAACATTCTTCCTTAATGTACCACAACTATATTCCATTTTTATTCTTTTTAATAATCAAACAATGAAGGCTACCAAATATTTGCACTACCCAGAAAAGGAGTTTCTAACTCCTGTTCTCCAATAAGGGCACCATTATAT
Source organism: Palaemon carinicauda (assembly GCF_036898095.1). Lineage (NCBI taxonomy): Eukaryota > Metazoa > Arthropoda > Malacostraca > Decapoda > Palaemonidae > Palaemon > Palaemon carinicauda. The sequence goes on from NC_090737.1 coordinate 69,033,917, forward strand.
ACAAAGTACAATTAGAATAATGTTCACTTGTGAATTGTAATGGAACCAAATGAGATTAACCCACATGCCTGAAGGTATCATTAAACTAGGAATTGAACTTGGGTGTACATCGCAAACAAAAGATTTTACTTTATAGACAACTAAATATACTATCAGATTCGCAAGTTTACATATTTGACACTACCTTGAGGGAGTTGAACTTACCAAGATACCAAACGTTTCTGCTAAAAAAAGAGAAAGATCAGTATTTAGTGTGAACCCATCTCTTCAGGATACTCATATATACGAGTTAGTAGTAGCTACAGGTACTGTATAGTAGCTTTAGTAATCGCTGAGGGTATGGCTCAAATTAGTATGTTGTCCATGTTGAGGATACGTTGCTATTAATCGACATACAAAAGTCAAGAAAAGGTGAAGAGCCCATTTTTGTCCAGGCCTGTCAACTTCAACTCATTAGAGCTGTAAACCAGGGAAAAGGGCTAATACCAGTATGTAAAACCAATAGAAATTTAAATCTAATTTTTCTTTGGTAAGTAACATAAGAAGAAAGAAGAAATGAGTAACCTGCTATATTGATTTATTTTATGTTCAATTTGTTTTACTTGGTTTGTGAAATATGCAAATCTATTATTTTCTGTGTTTTATGTGTATGCAATTTTAATGCTTGTATTTCGCATATATAATTTTTTATAACTAAAACCATTTTATTTCAACGTCGAGATCATCACTACCGCAGGTTGGATTGTCTTCTTAAATATTAAATGGGATATGGCCATAAGAGGGCATATACACACCTACTTGGAACGAAGAGCAAGGAGGGAAGAGGAGATGTCCTAAACTCCCTAAACAGAGGATGGACTGTATTGTAATATAAACATTGATTTTAGTGCATATTGACTTTACAGCATGCGTAATGTGGTAGGGACACAAACTTTTCACACTATATATGCATGGTATGATGTTGGGCCTTGAAAACAAGCTTATTGGATAAGCAAATGATGATGCTCTATTTATATCAAATCAACATCCCAAATGTAGACCTATAGTTGCAGAGTCCTGTATAGGGCCCAGCTAAAATTATTGCTTGGTGCAAATTATGGGGTGTGAAGTTGAACCCACAAAAAAAGTCAAAGTATGACTGTAAGTAGGTTAAGGACATTGGCTCCCTTTAATTATATATAAATTATATAAAATTCTAGGTGTGATTCCTAACTGAAAATTTACTTTTGAGACACAAATTCAGTCTATTTCTTCTTCAATTGCACAGAAAAGTAATTAAGTTTTTGTGAAATTGTTTTAAAATTTTCAGTGATGATTCTATTCTTGGGAAATGTTTCAATTGATAAATACTGTCGTGTTTCGAGAATTGTTTGCCTTTCTAGTCTTCACCGGCTGATTCTCATTTAAATTTTCTGGATAAAACTGATTATTTATTACATTTCCTATTTTCGGTCTGAATATTAATTTCCGGCAACATTGTTCAGTTAGTTCTTTATTTGTGTTCTTTTTTCATAATTCATGTCATTCATTGAACTTAGATCTTCTAAGACTGTATGATCCTGTATATAGTACTAGGTAATCAGTTAGTTCTAACAGCTATGTCTCTCCATCATAAGGCTTAAAACTAGACAGTTCTACAAGTTTATTCCAGATGTGATCAGATTATGGAATGATCTTCCTAATCAGACAATTAAATCAGAACTTCAAAAGTTAAATTTTTATATAAATGGTTTTCTATGGAGCAGAGTAACATAAATTCTCAGCCATCACTAGTCCATTGCAGGAAAAAGGCCACAGAGATTTCCTTCCATTCGCATCTTTTTATGGTTTCCCTTTGCCAGACTATGCCCGCAAATTTTCTTAGTTCATCAATCCATGATCTTTTCTTTTTTCCCTTGCTTCTTTTGTAATATATAGGCACCCTTTCTGTTGTTCTTAATGTCTATCTATTATCTATCATATTCATTATATGTCCTATCCACATCCATTTCTTTCCATTACTTATTGTTAGAATATGCCGCACTTATTTCTCCTACGCTCGTACACTGTCGCAGTATTTTTTTTTTTTTTATATCCCACTCACCCCCTCACTGTTAATAGAACCTGTTCAAGCCTGTTTTTATGCATATATAAGTTTGTTTAAAATTTTAAAACATTACTGTCTAGAATTTGCAGTATATAAAGTCGCTATATGTTGAAATAAAGTCAGTCGCATTTACCTTGCCCCTCAGTTACAATCTAATGGTCCCATCGCAATTTGCACATTGGAGATTACTGGAGGAAGGATCAGCTCCCTCCTGCCTTCCCCTTCACAGCTGTTTCTTACTGTTACTATGCCACCCACCGAACTTAACTCTTCGACACACGCTGCCTCAATGAAACTTCCTCAATAAAACAGCCGCGTTAGCCTGGTTCAGCAGTCTTGCAATAATGGCGTGACTCACTCAAGCACCAAAGCAGATTATGTTCTTGTGGCAATCAACGAGTAAACTATCCATAATAATAATAATAATAATTCTTTATTTCCAATATTTACATTGGGTATTCATAAAATATAAAGCTACAATTAGTAAAGTCATCTTACAAATAGTTCAAATATTTGTTATTTTAGACATACACAAGTTGTTATAAGAATCAGCAAATCGGCTAAAACTTTGTAATTGAAATAATTCATCAGTAATAAAAGAATATCATGAAATCAGAAAGTATTTACTTAGAATATAGTGAGTAAAAATTACTCTTGCCGAATAATGAAATACATTGTCATAGACCACATAAGTTGTGTTAAAAACAAGTCATGTACAAATCAAATTAAAATAACACATAGTAATCAAATATGCATACTAGATTATAAGGAAATCTTAATTTGTAAATAAAAGCCATCTTATCCATAAATATTATCTAAAACTAATTCCAACATCTATAGAAGTACAGTAGTGCCATCAAAAGCACTTTTAATAAGCCAATTAAGCATAACATTCTTACATTAATCGGGACCATTTAAAATTAGTTTCTTTAAGTTTACATTAAAAGCAGCGAGAGAGGATTTTTGTTTAATTGTGCCAGGTACTTTATTGTATAATGCTGGGCCTCGAACTCTAAACTGGCGGGAGCCTATCTCTGTTTTCGCCCTTTCTACATATAGATTTTCCTGCTGTCGAGTAGAAACCCCATTAACTGCGTGTACTGTTGGAAAATCGTATAACCATTCAGGAGTTATTTTACGTATTGTTTTAAATACCAAATTACAGACATCTATGGTATATTTGTCTTTTATCTTTAACCATTCTAATTTGTTGAGGTAAGGGGATATGTGGTCATGTTTTTTTACATTATCAACAACCACTCGGGCGGCAAAGTTTTGAAGTTTTTGAACCCTTTTCATTTGTGTAGAGCCAGTTACTCCCCAAAGAAATCCAAGAAATCTTTGACTGACTTTGTGACCAAGGGAACGCCCCAATTGCTTAAAACACCCTAAAAACATATCTCTTATAGCAGTACTCGTCATCGTAGGTGGCAATATAGCCAAGCTTTTACAGCTCTCCCAACAATCATGGGGGGACTTAAAGGCTTTGCTTATCCTCAGGGAAATTACCAATATCACTTGCCTGGAATCTGCCACAGACAGCTCTCCTCATGAGGTGAACCTCCTTTGTGCCATGTAGGTACTACGCATACCCAAACTCAGGACCCATATAAAGAAGGTCAGCCAGACAGAGGATTATGAATGACTCACCAACCTGGCTTATCACGTGGGCCAAGGCTCTCTCAGTCTGACTTAATATCTCTTATAAATGATTGGTTTGATGTCATGAATTCAAACCAAATGATTGGAGACTCTCGAATGCGCAGTGGATTTGGAATGCACATGAAGCAACAAATAAATGTAATTGATAATAAAGTGATAGACTGCGTGAGTAAAATGAAAGTCAAATCTCTAAAAACTAAGTGTATCTATAGATTTCAGAAAGGGGTGATACTTTCGTCAAAGTCACTGATTGGACTTTTCAATATGGTGAAAAACAATTTCGGCGTTAACTATATCTTAACTCAAAGGCTGAATCAGGAATGCCTAGAACATTTCTTTGGTTGCATAAGGCAGATGAACGGTCCATACGATCATCCAATTACTATAGATTTCAAGTATAGGATGAGAACACTATTGCTTGGCAAAAATGTTGAAATCATGAGTGAAAAAACTAACTATAATGGAAAGTTTAACAATCAGGACATGTTGACTAATATGTCAGCAAATGAAATAAAAAATCAAGACAAAGAAAGGGAGATAGCGTTGGAAGTGTGCCTGACAAGCCTTTTGTTTAAAGATTTGGTGCCTAATTGTGAAAATTATTTTGATTTTTCAACGCAAGATGACATGCCAATTGATGATGCAAACTTAAAAAAAAACGGCCAACACAGTTATAGAAGAAGAAGCTCTGAAGTATATTGGTGGTTACATCATTTAAAAATTTTCATCAAATACCCTCATTTGGGCAATCAAAAAACTAGTGAAATTTCAGGTAAATCGTGGATTGGATTCATAAGTAGGGATTATTTGCATTTTCCCTCTAAAGAGTTCTTCTTACAATTAACTAAGTTAAGAGAGGTGTTTACCTCCATTCACGGACAGTCTTTGTGTAGGAAAAAACTGTTTTAAAACACTCGAGGAAGAACTTAAAAAGGCTTCAAGAGAACTTGAAAAGGAGATTCCTGAAGAAGTATTGATTTTTTTTGCCAAGATATCTGTATACGCTACCTCAACAACGCCATCAGATTAATCGAAAAGTTGAAAAACAAATCTGACGGAAAACAAGATGGGAAAGAAATTAAAATTAATATGTAATATTATATTTCCCAGCTCTCTCTCTCTCTCTCTCTCTCTCTCTCTCTCTCTCTCTCTGAACTATGATTTGTGACTGTATTGATATTGTATTTTGATATGCCATTGCTATTAATAAAAACAAACTATACCAGATTCCGATCTCGTATTTTTATCCATCATTGTTCTCTTGGTCTTAAACAGAAAACTAGCTCCCATAAATCTTTAATTGATCAGAAAATTTCATGATATATCAAATGAAGACTAATATACTTTTCGTTCTTCATTATCCTATGCTAGGATAGGGTTTCAATACATTGATAATACATACTTTACATTCTTTACTATTATATGTTAGGATATTGTTTGAATACATTAATAGAAAAAAATACATATCCTAGTACGTGTTAACTATCAAAATTTATACAAATAGATAATATCGTCCCATCAGAACACACGAGACTGGCCCGGGCCATGGCTCGGTTGACGGGATAGAAAGAAAGAAAGAAAAAATACTGACCATCGTTTGGCCGACCTTCTTTAAGTGGGTCCTGCCCAAACCTGTACTCGCTACCATAATCGATGTCGATATTTTGCCCAAGAAGGACCTGAAAACCAAAGTCAATGAACAGCCACTTTACCACCTTCAAGACCTCAATCAATGCCTCTAATCCTGACAAAAAGGACAACTATTTAACATCGACCAAAGCTGACGTGAATATACTAGGACACAGATGCCAACCACGTAACACTCCTGGTGGAGAAGATGCAGCTACCAGAACTCGTGTTGGAGTGAGCCCATTGTGTTGGTATGTGCCACGATGTAGGACCTCGTCCCATCGTAGCAAGATTCACTCATTACTGCGACAGAGATGCTGTGATGCAGAGCTCCAACAAACTGAGGGGCACAAACATCTTCGTGAACGGGGACCTCTGCGTTGCGTCGCAAGCCGTGAAATATGCCCAGATGTCTCTACTTAAAACATGCAAGAGCCCAAAGGAAAGTGGCTTTCTTCTGTCACACTAAGCTAAATATCAAAGAAAAGAACAGCGAATCAGTGGTTGATCAAATGCAAAAGTTGACAGGGTCCCCAGGGGTGCAGGGTGTGGCTGGCGGTGTTGCTGATCCCTCTGCTGTTGGTGGGGTCATTTTGGAGGTGGCAGGAGCATGGGCTGGCACAGGAAGCGGTACCTTTCCCACCTTGCCTGCGCCTCTTCATGATGGCCTGCCTTTCTACTCGTCTCCTGCTACTATACCTGCTGCCTCGAAACAGAGCACTGCTGCCTCGAAACAGAGCAGGCTGGTGAAGAAAAGTCTTCGGAGTGCCGTGAAGAAATAAGTCGACTTTGTAGTATAATCATCCATAGTAAAATATAGCATTAACATCTATATAATAAATATAAACCAACCCTTACCATTTCATAATCTAAATGATAAAGACTTTAATAATATGATGGTTATGGGCAATCACAACTACCAACATAGCACTTTAAATACATTAACATATGATTTTAGTGAATTAGAAAGACGCATTCATGTTATAGATCCATCAAGTGAACCGATACTGCCCTAACAAACATGTGACTATGTTTTCGGTAATGAGGACTTAGGTAAGAATTTTCATGAGAATAATTCGAAAATACTGTCCTATAATATAAGTAGCGTTCCTCAACAACTGGATTCGTTATTTGACCTATGTTTAAACCAATCTACAGTAATGTTTGATACTGTCTGGCTATGTGAAACTCGTCTAAGTGATGGCATATATAATTTATATAATCAGAGTAGTTACTGTTCATACTTTCAGAATAAATCAACACAAGGTGGAAGATTAGCTAAATATCTACATAAAAAGTTTAAAGGAAAATCGATTGCTGGTGTCTGTTTAAAACTACCACACCTTAAATCACTGTGCCTCAAAATAATTAAGCCCTCTAATTTTATGATAGGTGTTTTTACAGACCACCCAGTGCATCACTCAATAATTTGTTTGATTCAATGGAACATATTTTACATTAAGTATCCAGCCTTTATTTACCGTGTTATTTGATGGGAAATTGTAATGTAAACTTGTTAAATACTAATATCAATGTAATTTCATATATCAATATGTTCCATTCTTACAAATTATTTCAAAGTATATTAAAGCCAACTAGAGCAACCTCTACCTCTGTAACTTTAATTGACTCCATATGGTCAAATGACATTCACAATTACATGAAAAAGTGGTATATTTTATTCATCTATCAGTGACCACTTCCCGGTATTTGGTCTTTTTTCAACATTTGCCTTTGAAAATAACTCATATATGCACGTAACTAAAAGAATTATTATCAGTGGTAAAATTTCAACTTTCAAAAAAGAATTAGAAAATTTCAGGTGGAATTCAGAATTAGCTGATACAGAAGGTGTTGGAAATATATTTAATTCATACATGGATAAATTCAAGAGTCTATACAACATTAATTTCCCCCAAAAAATTTCTTTTTGGTTAAAGAAAAACATTTTGGCAGACAATATATGAATCCAGGTACAATAAAATTCATAAAACATCGTAACAAGTTACAAAAGTTATACGCAAAATGGCCACTAACATATGAGACAACATTCAAACGATATAAGAATACCTTAACATCAGTAATAAGGAAAGCTAAAGAAAATTACTTTAAAAAATTAGTGAACAATCATGGAAACATGGAAAACTTTACATTACTTAATGGAGATAAATATATCCAATCTGTCAATTCTATGAATTTTCAAGATAAAAATGTATCTAATAACAGCGAAATTGCAAACGAATTTAATAACTATTTCACGAATATTGGAAGAATATAAGCTTCAGATATCGGTCCACCTCCGCTATAATTTGAGTCCTTTCTTCCAGAGCCAGTCCCTTCCTCATTTATTCTTAAACCCACAACACAGCAAGAAATTAAGGATGTTATAAATAAACTAAAAGTTACGCTTCTGGGGTTTGATGACATCAATAGAAAAAATACTTGAGGAATGTACTAATGAAAGTTCTCTATTTTTAGAGTTCATTATGTATAAATGTTTTACATAGGGTATCTGTCCTAAGCAATTGCAAGTAGCAAACGTGATACCAGCATCTAAGAAAGGTGAAAATCTAATTATAACAATTACATGCCGGTCTTTATCCTTCTAAGCATTAGCAAAATATTTGAAAAATTAGCTGCCATTAGACTAATTGACTACTTTACAAAATTTTCACTCTCAACTGACTGTCAGTATGGCTTTAGATCCAATTACTACACTGAACTAGCTATTCACCAACTTTGTCAAAGTATTCACGATACATTAGATAAGAAAAGTAATCAAATTACAGTGTTTTGTGACCTATGCAAGGCTTTTGATTCCATGTCCTGTTATATTTTGCTGCACAACTAAGCATATATGGCATATGTGGAAAAGCTCATAACTTTTTAGAAACCCATTTATCCTCCAGAACACAGTTCACAGTATACAATTCTCTTTTTAACATATGTCAATGATATAATACATACTAGTACTAAATTAAAGTTTTTGTCGTTTGCAGATGATACCACAATATATGTACAGGGTCACAACATTAAATATATTACAGTAATTCTAAATAAAGAACTAATAAATATATCAAATTGGATTAGAGCCAACAAACTAACACTGAATATTTCCAAGACATTCTATATGCTCTGTAGTTACTACATTCAATTCAAAATGTTATTGATGTACAATAAAATATTAAATCATTGAGTGGAGTCAACCCGATCAAATTCCCAGGTGTAATAATTGACGAAAAACTAGCTAGGAAAGCTCACTTACAGCAACCTTGTATCAGAATATCTTAAGTTACTGGTGTGATATATACACCTAGAAATAATGTAACTAAAGATTCCCTGAAACTAATATATTACTCCACTGTATATCCAGTTTTATTGTATTGTTCAGCACTTTAGGGAGATGCCTTCAAAACACATGTAAATCAATTGTTTGTTGCACAAAAAAACAATAATGAGGATAAAGCCATACAATTCAAAATATGAGCATACCAACCCTCTCTTTTGTGACTACAAGCTGCTCAAATTACCAGATCTCATATCACTACAGACTTGTTTAATTGTTTTCAAAGCATTACATGTGTATCCCATCATCATATTCTATCCACTGTCACATAGTACAATACAAGACAACCTAATGACCTAAGAGTACCGTACTGTTGCACTGTTCAAGCTCAGTGCAGTGTGTGTGTGCTAGGCGTTACACACTGGAACAACCTCCCACATGATATCAAATCACTTAATTATGCTAATATGTTTAAAGGTAAAATTAAATCATCGTTATTGCAAATTTATGATCCATAGTCATGTATGTCAATATTACTATTACTATTAACATTTTTTCTACTATTATTATTTATGATACTATATGATTATTGTATACGTACATGTGTATGTATATGTACTTATGTGAGCACATTTATGTGTGTGAGTTTGTATGAGCGTTTATATGCATTTTATATGTATGCTAGGCTTTATGTATGTGTGAGTATGTGTGTGTGTGTACATATTGTATGTAGGTATATGTTTATGTATGTACATATGTAGGTCTGTGTGTATATGTATTTGTAATTGTGTGTTGTCTTCAACTAGGTCATAACACTTGCATGTCCTTATTTTTATGTTAAATAGATATAGTCCATATAAAACCTATATGCTTAATGGACTTGGGCTGTACTAGTAATGGTTAGGACACATTTCTTATTGTAACAATAGCCAATAAAGATAGCAATATCAATATCTCTTGGAGGACCTCCAACTCTGCGTATATAACAAGGACGACATACTTGTGTTCTTTTTTTCATAAGAAGAACACTTCCGTCACCTACGCATCATGCTTAACCACCTACAACAAAACGGCTTTTGGCCCAACGAAGTATCGTTCTTAGGGCACCACATCACTCCTGAAGGAGTCTACCCTCTCCCTGAGAAGGTGGCAGCCGTTTAGAACTTCCCCACACCCTCAACCGTCAAAGCACTGAGAGAAAATTCTTGGGCATGATCATATATCATCACCGTTACCTGCTAGCCCTCACTAACACTCTGAATCCCCTCTATGCCTCCCTCAAGGGCAATTCAAAGGACTTGAACTAGGGTTCCCTTCAAGAAGCAGCCTTTTGCACCAAAAAGATGCTCTCACTTTCCCGTGAGACATACTCATCTCCTCTCTACTGATGGTATCGAACTTGTTATTGGTGCAGTACTCAAGAGGTCGACAATGGCTCACCCCACTTATTAGCCTTCCTCAGTGGAAAATTGTCCAAGGTGAAATGCAGCTACTCTACCTTTAGCTGAGAATTGCTGGAGGTGCACTTAGCTGT
>NC_090737.1:69049113-69059113 GCF_036898095.1 Palaemon carinicauda
ATGTCTGCCAACATCCGCTTGGTAGCTGCCAACGGATCTGCAATAGCCACCTAGGATTACGAGAACCTCACATTATCGTTTTGAAATGGTAAATTTAATTGGAAGTTTCTCGTTGCTGACGTCACATTGCCAATCGTCGGTGCGGATTTCGTCTCTCATTTCCACCTTCTGGTCGATGTCTCCCACCGACAATTGGTCAATGTGGACTTGTACTTATCGACACCTCTTCAACCAGCCCCCTCCAACCTCGCTCTCCACATCAGCGCACCCACGGATGCCTACGCCCACCTCCTCACGTCGTACCTGGAAGTTTTCCGCCCAGAACTTCGCCAAATGCCCACGGCTCCTGGAAAGCACGGTATTTATCGCAATATCAAGACAACGGGACCCCCAGTCTTCGCAAAATTCAGACGTCTGGCACCGGAACGATTGGCAGTGGCCAAACAGACATTTGCCGAAATGGAGGAAATGGGCCTTTGCCAAAAGGCCTCCAGCCCATGGTCGTCACCCTTACACATCGTTCTGAAGAAAGACGACTCCCTCCGTCCGTGCGGGGATTACAGGCGCCTGAACATGTAAACAGAATCGGATCACTAACCCCTCCCAAACATCACCGATGTGACCTCCTACCTGCACAAAGCGAAGGTTTTCTCCACGCTCGACCTCCTAAAGGGGTATTATCCGGTTCCTATGAACCAAGAAGACATCCCCAAGACCGCCATCACCATTCCGTTTGGTACATACACCTTCAATTACTCCTGTTTTGGCCTTCGTAATGCTGGGGCCACTTTTTAACGTCTCATGGATGGCATCTTAGGGGACCTCCCCTTCTATGTATGTTATTTGGACGACATACTTGTGTTCTCTTCCTCAAAAGAGGAAAACCTCCGTCACCTGCGCATCGTGCTCGACCGCCTGCAACAAAATGGCCTAGTAGCCCGGTACGAAAAGTGTACCTTTGGCGCCAACGAAGTGTCGTTCTTAGCCGCACCACTCCTGAAGGAATCCATTCCCTCCCTGAGAAGGTAGCAGCCGTTCAGGACTTCCCCACACTCTCGACCGTCAAAACTCTGCAGGAATTCTTGGGCATGATCATCTATTATCACCGTTTTCTGCCAGCCATTGCCGCTACTCCTGCTTCCCCCTATGCCTCCCTCAAGGGCAAGCCAAAGGACCTGATGTGGGGCCCCCTTCAAGAAGCGGCCTTCTGCAATGCAAAGAAGACTCTATCAACCGCTACAGCTCTCACTTTTCTTATTTCATAGGCCCCTCTCCTTCTCTCCACCGATGCCAGCGACATCGCTATTGGTGGAGTACCCGAACAGGTGGTCAACGGCTCACCCCTTTCCCATTGGCGTTCTTCAGCAGAAAACTGTCCATGGCAGAATCAGGTTATTCTACCTTCATTCGCAAATTGCTGGCGGTGCACTTGGCTGTCCGTCACTTTCGCCAATTCTTAGAAGGTACGCCCTTCGTCATTCGCACGGACCACATGCCTCTGGTGCATGCCTTCACTCGACAGTTTGACGCCTGGTCTGCCCGTCAACGCCGACATCTCTCCGGCGTGGCTGAATACAATTGCACCCTTCGATACGTCCCTAGAAAAATGAATCCAGTTGCTGATGCCCTGTCAAGAAACACGATGGCTGCCGTTCAACTGTAATTGGATCACAATGCCTTGGCTGAAGCACAATGACGGGATCCAGAGATTCAAGCATGTAGGACATCCTGCACGTCCCTCCGTTGGGAAGACTTCCCCCACGAAGACTCCAACACCACCGTCCTCTTTGACGTCAGTATTGGTAGACTGTGACCCTGGATTCCTGCTCCCATGCACCGGCAGGTATTTGATTTCATTCACGGCCTTCCACATCCCTCGTTCTGTTCTACTGCACAGCTGCTGAAAACGAAGTTCATTTGGCACGGCATTTCTAAGGATGCTAAGGATTGGGTCGGCGCTTGTACTTTTTGCCAGATTTCCAAAGTACATTGACACATGGATTCAGGATTGGGCAACTTTCCTCAACCTCAGCGTCGTTTCGCCAACATTCACGTCGACGTTGTAGGACCCCTACTTACATCACAAGGACATCGTTACCTCTTTACCGTCATCGACTGGTCCACTCGTTGGCCTGAAGCCAATCCCATGGAAACTGCAACGTCCACCTCATGTACATCTGCCCTACTCTCAGGATGGATTGCAAGATTTGGTATCCCTGAGCATATTACTTCTGATAGGGGTACCACTTTCACCTCTCAATTGTGGTCATCATTAGCGAATCTCCTGGGCATCACCCTACATCAGACAACTGCCTACAACCCCGCTGTCAATGGAATGATTGGATGTTTTCATCGCACCCTCAAGGCAGCTTTGATGTCCCACTGCAAGGAATCCAACTGGTTTACTCAGCTTCCCTGGGTCCTCCTGGAACTAAGGGCCACTCCTGAAGATGCCCTCGACGTCTCAGCAGCTGAAATGGTGTATGGCGACTCATTGGTCGTCCCTGCCAATTTTTTTCCTTCTGCAAACTCCTTCGACGATCTCCAGCGCATAAGTCACGTCGTGGGGAAATTTACTCCATGCTGCCAGACTTACAAGCCCCCAGCGAAGCATCACATACCGACAGACTGGCACTCTACAACGCACGTCTTCCTACTCAACGACACTAGCCAGCCACCGCTAACGCCACCTTACACGGGCCTTTTCCTTTTGATCCGACGCAGTCCAAAAACATTCCTACTAAACATCCATGGCAAAGAAGTCTTGGTCTCCATTGATCGTCTAAACCCTGCTTATCTCCTGCCAGATGACCCGCCTACAGTCCGCCTCTCTAGATCAGGATGCCCTATTTAACATATACAGTATGTCATTTTTAGGGGGGGGGGAGCCATGTACCAACCGAGTGACACACGATCGTACATAGTAACTACATTTCATTATGTGTATATATTATGCTTGTATTTTCGCTCTCCCCTCACACTAATAAGAACCTGAAATAACATGTCTCTTTTTCTCACCGTTAACTGTTAACCGGTGCGGTGTCGGTTTGAACATGAAATTACCTGTTATGTTTTGTATGCCCTTTTTGCCTGGAGTCTTTGTATATAAAAACAAGTGTTCTGTAATAAAGTTGCTCAGTTGCTTTCATCCTGTCTTTGAGTAATAACCTTCTCTCGGCCCATCACAATTGCATGTAAAAATGTACACACCAAAATTTAAACAATTGCATTCATTTCTTCTTAAGATATCTGCAACCAAAAAAGAGAATACATAAAGTGAAAAAAAATCACAACATCAGTTTTACATAACCTCAACAATAACCTTCTCTGGTTGCGGGCAATACGGGCTTCTTGGGCTGGACAAGGGTAGGAATAGATATTCCTTCATCCCTCGAATTTAATTGTCCATGTATATGGCACAATTTCGCAACACAACTCCCGACTACTGTTTCACCATTTATTTAAATCACTACAACACTTGCACTTACAACTTCCAACAGGTGGCCACTAGCCGTTTTCCCGAGAAAATCATTCATCTTCCCGCCCTTCTCTTATAACATGAAGTATAAGGTATTCACATCTACACATTCTCTAACACTGCCTATCTTCAAGGCTGAACTTTAATCCCGCTGCCACTTGCCATTCAGGAACCACCCCGGCCCTAGCAACTGGGAATCATATAAATACATGAATAATACAGCATCCGCCTGACGAATCTCACTTGACCTATTTAACCTCTGATTGTTTTTAGGTTCACTCAGCAATGTTACACGTATTTCCAAAATCAGCAAAATTACCACAACATTTTACATATACAATTAGCATCAACAAAAGAACACATTGTTACCATCAAGTTTATCTAAAAGGCATCAAAAGAAGAAATGAGGGCTGTTCAAATAACAACAGCAAAGAAAAAAAATATTCTACTCATCAACTCGACGGATGTCACGTATGCAGGGTTAAGGAAGAACACTTTTGAAAACTTCCTTTTTAGGCACCACATGTATGTGTGCCTGATGATGTTCAAACACTGCGCCAATAATAATGCTTTGTATCACAACTGTGTTAGATTTAACCATCTTTACTCGGTGCGGACCCAAATACTCTGGCTCTAGTTTGTGTTTCCTGGGTTGTAATAGTTTCAAATACACACGATCGCCCACATATACTTTTACCGGTGCAGTTTTGAACCGACCATCATACTTTGAGCTGTGATTTTTATTAGCTCTTTTCAAAAACCTTTCAGTGGTGTTCATTACTCTCCTCAATAGATTTAATGAATATACACGGTATTGCTCAGTTGAATAATTTGGCAATTGTTGCGAATTAATGAGTACCGTATATGGTAACACAGGATCCTGTCCATACACTAAAAAGAAAGGCGTGTCCCTGAGCGAAGCATTATATGCAATGTTCAAAGCTAGCTCAGCTGTAGGAAGCATGGCGTGCTAATGAAGGGGTCATCAGCCAATAAGTAACGTAAAATTCGCACTACTTCCCTATTATGCAATTCCACTAATCCATTTGTTGAACGCCTATATGCGGTCACTGAAAAGTGTTCAATTTTCATCAAGTCCGTGACCGATTTTACCACATTATTCATGGCCTGAATTATCTTTTACATCAGAAAAAAATATTCATATACATTTCCGTGGTCCATTGACCACAGTAAGTAACCTAAGATGCTTTTCTAACTTCTAAACTTATAATTAAAAAAATATATATATACCTGACCAATTCCTCTTAATAGGCATGGTGTGACCGATGGTGAAGGAGATTAAAAAAATTATTCATTTACATAACTGTGTTTATTCATGAGAATTACAGCTCCTTCTTTATTCATATGAGTTTCCATACAAAAATAAACATTCTTTTTTATTGTAAAAAAATATTTTTTTATAACTAATGTTTGCCTTTATTAAATTCTTTCATTGTGCCTATTGCAAACCTTTTCTCAGCACGTTCACACTGCATTTTATTTCTTATGAAAAGCTAGAAAGCAGTTATTTCTGTTATTCAAGCACATATTTACATTACATTTCAAGCAAGCAACATTCATCCTGCATGTGCAGCCCACGTTTTTGCAGAAGTTTCTAGAATTTCTTACTTCTGGCCAGTGGCCAACTTCATCAAAACGTATATCATGTCCTGGTCATACTTGATTTGATGCTCTCTTGTCGTTCCATTAGAAATGGCCTTCCCCTTTTTCCTGACTAATGATATCCTTCCCCTTTTTACCTAACTAATGATATATTCCCCTCTTTAGTAAGGGACTCTGATACAGACATCCTGAATGAAAGTAAAGTGTGTCTTTTCTCAGTGGTTATTCCCTTCTCTTCATAATCCCCTCTGTACAACAACCATGCATTTTTCATCACCATGTTTAACATGTGAAATATCATCCTGTGATATTATTTTTGTGACCTTATTGGAATTCTGTACAAAGATAACAGGCAATATGCCAAATATATCCCTCCCATGTTTTCATTGTATATTTTTACCATGAATGGACGAGTGATCTCTATATTTTTTTTTGTTGACCCTGTCAAAGTGAGTTGCATCATCTACTGGTTTTGCTTCAGCAAATGAAGACATCAGGGTAACTCCCTTGTTGTCATACCATTTGACAACAGTGAGAGTGTTGTCTTCACCAACAGACTTCAATTCGTCAAATGTGCCTCTTTCCTCTTTTTATCATCTCACTGTCGTCAGACAATTTCAGTCCGGGAAGTCTGTTTGGTTGTACTGTCCCGCAAGACCATATCCCCTTTTCAGCTAAATATTTTATCAGAGGGACAGAAGTGAACCAATTGTCAAAGTAGAGTAAGTGATTTCGATCATGTGGTATGTTCTTAGCAAAATGCAATACAATATTTGAAGATGGTCCAAGATTTGGTATGTCATATTCATCAACTGGAGGGATTTTTCCTGTATATGGGATGAAATCAAGGATAATTCCCCCTGAGTCAGCTAGAACAAAGAATTTGAAACCCCATTTTTTGGGTTTCATGGGAATGTACTGTATCATAGAGTGAACTCCCTTGAAAGGCACCATTTGTTCATCAACACAGAGTTTCTTCTGTTTTGGAATTTCTTAGAACTTTTTCCGCAGACAGTCAACCAAGGGCCTAACTTTGAAAAGTTGGTCATTATTTAGTGGGTCATTTTTGTCTCTAAGGAGAAGGCATGATTTTATGAACTCCCACCTGTCTCGACTAATGATATTAGCTGTCATGTCACGATACCTTCCAAAGAGATTTCCTGACCAATGCATTCGTGTCCTAGGAGTTCTGATGACTGTGAAGTGGAAGACCAATCATAGCCATTGTTTAAGTTCATTTCTAGTGAGACCTAGAGGTTTGTTCACATCTTTTTGAAGGGCATATAAGTTTGATTAATGAACTATTTCATAAAGAATTTCTGAGGTCAACAACTGTCTAAAATACCAAATAAGAGTTACTAGGTATACGTCTTCATTGATACTACCTCCTCAATCTTGACTACATGATTCAGTAACAAAAAAAGGAACTGAATTTGGCTGACGATCCATTCCTGATTTTGTCCACAGAGTTCTTTTAGCTTTATTAGATTTAGACACAGCAGCAGTATTTTTTGGGGAAGTTTTTAGTTTCAGGTTGTTCTATGAACTCCATATCTTCATCAGGAATTTCAAGAACAATGCTGTTCTCTTCATTTATGACAACAGAAGATTCTGCTTCAACAGAGCCAGCATGATGGAAAAGGCTGTCAAGTTCTTCCTCTCCTAAAAGAAAAAGAAGAAAATAAGAAAGATGGAGAGATATATAGACAGAAATAATGTTTATTTTATTAGATGACAGTTTTTTTTCCCATAACTAGTAAGCTTAAGTTTTTCCAGCACATCTATAAGTAGCTACTTAGAAAAAATAACAAAGGTCCATACTCAGGTTAGGAGATTCATCTTCATCAGAATCTGATGACCCATTACTCTCAACTGTGTTCAATGGGCATAATTTTGGACAGGTCCCTACAAGCATCGCGGGTGATCTCTCGTGCATAAAACTGTCCTGTGTTGATACCTGGAAAACAACAACAACTACAACAACAATAATAATAATAATAATAATAATAATAATAATAATAATAATAATAATAATAATAATAATAATAATAATAATACGATCATGATTTATAAGCATCTATCTCTTTTTATCTTAGGCTAGGCCACATTTTACTGTATATTATTATTATTATTATTATTATTATTATTATTATTAGTACTAGTAGTAGTAATAGTAGTAGTAGTAGTAGTAGTAATAATAAAAATAATAATAGTAATAATAATAATAATAATAATAATAATTTCGAAGTTTTTATATAAATGTATCCTAGGCTGTATTCTACTGTACATAAATTGTCTAATGCACTATTTAGATTATTTTATTATGTAATATTGCAATATTGCATATTTTAAAATCATCATATACTGTTCTTATTTCATGAAAATTAAGAAAAATAAAGAAAAGAATAGAAACTATTCAGATAATGATACGAATGTGGTAGAATCATGATCGGCTGCAATGTGCCGAATATAACGAATCTGTATCAGACATTCAAGGACCTGTTTTACCTATATATTATAACTAATATAGCATGACATATCAATCAGTATTATCTCTAATGACTTAACTATAACATATAAATTAATCAGTGAGCTATCTTACCTGATACTTCATCCATGGCTGGAAGAAAGAGGTCACTTCTGGCCACGTGTGATGTTTACACAGCTGTCAAGCAACCAATCAGCGAGCGCGTTCTCTGTAGAGTGGCGGGAAGCGTACCAAATTCGCCAGACTCTGCACACGGCGATGAAAAAAACTTGGAGTAGCCTTAAATAGCAGAGGAAGCTGCTTGACGAATTCGTCAGATTGGGCACTTTAGGGTTATCACTTATCAAAATTTTTGGGCAACCAGACCTAGTAATGGAAGAGCACGTGCCTGGGCTAATGAATTTGCAGATTTATCCAACATTGCGTAAGTATGAGTGTACCGAGTAAATGCATCCACAAATACACAGGGCATTCCTTCTGGACACCCCTGGTCATGTCCTCGGTCACCCACATATATTCACTTTTGCCGCTCGTATCTCTCTCTCTCTCTAACATCTGCAACACTCTCTCTCTCTCTCTCTCTCTCTCTCTCTCTCTCTCTCTCTCTCCGTCTTCTGCATGCCCATTGGGAGAACCCCCATCCCGTTCTCTATTTTCTCTATTATGAAGGGGGTCTTCAATATTTTGGTTACGTACTTTGTTCCTCTTTTGTGTCCTAGTTGTTACTCCTATAACTGCACCTCTAGAGAGAGCATCAGCTACCTTATTAGCTTCACCTTCTATGTGGGGAGAACCCTTTATATTAAACTCTAACAGTCTCTCAATCCATCTCGCTTGTCGAGAGGTCAAATCATTTTTGTAATACAAATCACGTAAGAGGCGATGATCACTTTGCAACTTAATCGACTGACCTAATAAAAAGAACCAATGCCTCTCTAGAACCCAAAGAATAGCCAAAGCCTCTCGATCGAATGTACTATAATTCTTTTCTGCCTCTTTTAACGCCAAGGAAGCAAAATAAAAGGGTTTCTCTCTGCCTTTATCATCTTGTTGAGAAACTACAGCTCCAATAGCTATGCTACTCGCATCTGTTGTCACTAAAAACGGGCGATCAAATCTAGGATATGCGAGTGATTCATTGCTAGTTAAGGCAGCTTTCAAATGGTTAAAGGCCCTTTCTTTTTCCCCTCCCAATTTATTACTTTTTGTTTCTTTAAGACATCTAAGGGTCTCGCTATCTATCTAAAACCTCTTATGAATTTACGGTAATACCCAGTGGGTCCTAAGAATTCAGCTAATTCCTTAGAGTTACGTGGCCTGGGTAAATCTCTAATAGCCGCTATTTTACTGGGGCCGGGTTGGATATCTTCTGGGGTTATTATGTGACCTAAAAATTCGACCTGTTTACAGAAAATTTTGCTCTTCTCGATTATCCCTTGTTCCCTTAATTTATCAATTTCCCTTTCTATCTCTCCCTTCCTGTGTTTCCTTTTCCTCGGATGTTGGGCAGGGGGGAGGTATGCGTGTGCCACAGCCTGCCCGCCCTGAGCTTTTTTTGCTGAGCACTCTCGAGATAGATGACCGTAGGCCTGACAAGTGTAACAGCGGGGGGATCCTTGGGTGGGACACTCCACTCGTCGGTGCCCCTCTCCCCTACAGTGCCAGCATTGGAAGTCTGCTAATTTGCTGACTGCATTCCCCCTTACCTCTCTTCGGGGGTCAACTGCCTCTCATGGATGCCAACTTCTTGGAATCGGCCCAGTTATTCCCAGACCTTTTTTCTTCTGGCAAACTGTCTAAAATGTTTTGTATCACACTCACTACGTCTGCTAACGAGCGATTGTCATTGAACAAATAACCACATAAATACCGGTTTACTAATCTACGAATATGTTTACGGGCCTTTGCATTTTTATCACCTTCTGGGAGATTATCACTCAGGGTAGCAAACGAATCGCAATCCCGAAAATTGAGAGTTGCAAAACTAAGAACGGATTCACCTTCCCGTATTTTGGGTTTGTAATTTTCTTTTAGGTCTCCCTTTCTCGCATCAGGCAAGGCAGACTTCTCAATTAAACATCGTTTTATTTCAGTATAAGGTCTTAAACTATCTTGCGGCCAACACATTACCTACATTGCCGGAGCATCTTTCAGCAATATAATTACTTGAATACCTTTTCTCATTCCGACCACCCTTATGTAGCTACTTCAAAGTCTCTCAAAAACACTTCAATCTATTGAAACCATTCATTAGGTCGTTGATCATCAAAAGGCCGAACACTTGCCTGGAGTTCTGGCAACCTCCGAACTACGATTTGCGTATCTTCACTCGGCTCTGCATGTGTACTTTCACTTGTTTGCGTTTGAATATCGTCCATGTATGTTGGATATGCTGTGGTTGCGCGCCGCTC
>NC_090737.1:69069113-69079113 GCF_036898095.1 Palaemon carinicauda
CGCCTCTCTGTCCTCCCTAAAGGAATGAACCCCCTTTAGGGCTGCGTCCGAGAGTGAGGTTAGGCTAGCCTACCTCTATGGCTAGGATAGTCTATGACTTTCCTGCGATAGCGATATGTCTTCTTCCTTTCCTAGTTCAGGACTCTTAGCCCTGTTCTAGGTTAGGTTAGGAAGGTTTCTCTGTTCCATGCTGAAACTGTACTCTTGCACCGTTTTAGCTGATCTGCCTGATCTTAGGTTAGGGAGTGTCCTCCCTTTCCTTAGTGGCCGCTCTGGTACAGAAACCCTTCCTGGGAAGACTTCTCTCTTCTCCCTCCCCACCTATCTCTTGTATAGCCTAGCCTATGCTTAGGTTAGTTTATACCCATCTGTCCCCTGTCCTACAACTCCTTCTTAGGGTGGAATAGTAGGGCTACCCGAGCTTCCTTGTGCAGTCCGCTCTGGTACATATACCTTCATAGTGTCCTATAAGGTTAGTTACTAGTATAGTTCTGCATATGGGAGTCTCCCCCCCCCCCTTGGGTGTTCCCTAGCCCTCCCTTGGGCTACCTTGCTCCCGGTCCCTAGTGACCCCTGCTCATGGATGTTAGAGCCTGCCTCTATCATGGGTACACCCCCTCAGGGAGGGGGAGGGATGTCTGGAATCCTGATGGTACTTCCTACATCCCTTCCCCCCTCCCCCCTGTCTCTCTCCCTATCCGGGTGCCGGTCTCTTGCCGCCTCTACTGTCGGCAATACCTGCCTCCTACTTGGTGACTCTCCCTAACCTTGCCGCCAGCCCCCCGTGTACCGAGGGACTGCCGGCTGCCGCCGGCTACTACCGGCGGCTCTCCTACTCCTATCTAGTCGTCCGCTTGCCGGTCGACCGCCGGAGTGCCGGCATATACTGCCGGCAACCCGATACAGCCTTTACCATCCTTATCCCAGTCACCAACCTGGCATCCTCCGACTGCCGGAGCCGCCGCTCCCTGCCGGCGTGCCGCCGTTGTGCCGGCGGCCGCCATCCTGGTATTTGACTGACTTTGAACATTGTCTGTCCTAATGCCAGAATCTATGCTGGAGCGAGCTCCGGCATGCCGGCGGCTTGCCGGATGCCCCGGAGGCGTCAAGAATACTTGCACCCCCTTACTGTAGCTATCATAAGTCTATGATAGCCCTATATCGCAAACAGATAAGCTGCTTCTGCTATTAAGATCAGTACCTAGTACTGCTCTATTAGTGATCATGCTGTCTCTTTGCATTCTTCTAATTCCAGCATGCTATGTGCATCTTAGCACGGCTGGTTGCCAGAAGCAGTTACCTTTTAAATGAGGCATTCTGGCCCTTAACTGGGAACCGAATGAACTCGGTCCCAATCTTGTCCTTGGTTTTTTCCATGGAATTCCAAAATACTTGGAATTCTAGGAAACTATATCCAGTGCCCTCGGTCACTCGGATTATCCAGGGACCAAGCTTATGGTAACCAGCCGGGCGAGATGCATGGAGCATGTTCTCCTTTACTATTTTCATTCTCTATGCATCACACCTTCTTTAAGTTAAAATTAATGATTAATATTAACTTAGTTTAAGAGCCATTCTTATGACTCCCCCATACTCATTTTCTCTTTCTTCCACAGGAGGAGCAGATGAAGTGTGATTTCGCCTTCTGCGCTGTGAAACGCCCGCAGTTTTACGGGCATACGGCTTGCAGGACTCACGCCCCTTGTGCAGACAAGAAAGGGGATTTGAAGTTTTGGAATCCACTGGATTGTACGGTCTGCCAGGCTCACCTAGTTGAGGCCTTCCATAACCCTCCTTCAGCGGAGGTTAGAGACATTTCTCGTGAAAAGCTGCGCAAGTGGGTGCGTGGCTTCCAGAAAAATGCTACCGGACCGTACCTGGCCACCGAAGAACTGAGGTCACTATTGTTCCCTAAGGCCTCCCCTGACTCAGTGGTACCCAAAGATGTGATCCCCACTGTCCAAATTACGGTGGAACCTGATGTGGTCATGGCTCAGTCCATGCACGAGTGTCGTTTAGATTCCGAGGATGACGAACAGATTTCGGACGTCTCGGAAGACACGGAGAAGACGCTTATGGCTCAAGGAGCCGAAGAGGACGAAGACAAGGTGGAGTACACCGAGTCGGAGCTAGAAGCTGCTCCCTCGTCCATCCCCCCTCCTACTCCTACACCGACGGAAATGTCTATTCCGTCTACCTCCTCGACTCCGGATCCTTCTTCTTCTACTCAAGAACTGATCCGGCTGATTAGAGCCGTCATGGACGACAGGCTGAAGGAGAACCAGGAGTCCATCAGGTCGATGATAGGATCCAGAGAGCCGAAGAAGATTTCGGTCAAGGATCTCCCCGCTTGCTCTCATGCCAACCCGTGGAGGTATGCAGAGCATATGGTTATTGCGACCGGCAGGATCTTTGTCAGCGATAAGATCGGCACGGTCCCTTTGGAAGATGTGGAGTTCTTCCCAAGCTTTGAGGCCTACCAGGACTGTTACGTCCGGCTTCGTTCCGAACCTGCCTCGAAGGAAGAGACCGAACCTAAGGAAGAGATAGTGTTCGATCTCGCAAAGGCCCAGGCTATGCTAGCCTCCGCATTCAAGAGTAGAGGCTTTACCTGCTCTAAGCTTCCGGCATTGAGCAAGAAGCACCCTACTTACGTTGCACCTGATACTGCGGTTCTTCCATTCTTGGAAAAGGCCTTAGCTGCATGCCTTAAGGCGGCGGAAGAAGGGAAACCCTGCCCTGCACTGGAGGAGTGCAGACCCTTCTCCATCGTGACCCCCCCTGACGCTCGACACTGGAAAGATGTTCAGCATACTTTCGTCGTGGGAAGGCTCGATCCTGACGTCGCCGGACGTCAGTTTAATGAAGACCTCCCTAAGCTCAACGATCACCTCCTTCGCCGGGAACAAGACACGAAGGAGAGGCTTGCGGCATCTCTTTCTCATCAAGTCCAACTGGAAGTTATGGCCTGTGACACTAGAGTACCAGATCACTACATGGTACTCTCCAAATCCCACTTACTGACGGTAATGAAGGACTTGTACCACTTCATAAAGGCTCGAAGAGCCTGTCGTGAATTCGTGTTTGCCGGTGCCACCGTGAAACACGAACCCCGGAGGCTGATTTCCTCCAACATCTGGGGAAAGCACCTGTTTCCTTCTGACCTTGTGAAGGAAATAACTGACAGAGCCGCCACGGAGAATAGGAACCTTCTCCACAAGTGGGGCATGTCCAGGAAAAGGAAACCCTCTCAGGACGACGGACCTCAGCCTAAGAGGAAACCTCAAAAGTCAAAACCCCAGCAACGTCAGCAAAGTCGTCAGTTTCCGGGACCCGCTACCTCCCAAGTGGTTGCCCAACCACAACAGACCTTTCAATTGGTCCCCCAACCGGTGTTGTCACAGTCACCGGTCTTCACCCCTGCCTTTGAGCAACCATCAACTACCTTTCATGCCAAAGGTAGAGGCTCATTCAGGGGTGCAAGCAAAGACGCATCTCGCCGTCCCTCCAGAGGTAGAGGAGGAAAGGGAGCTAGCGGCCGAGGCAGCAAGTCCTCGGGACACCAGAAGCAATGAAGTGCTTCCGGTGGGAGGAAGACTCCGCCAATTCCAGGATCGTTGGACCTTCGATCCCTGGGCACACAGCATCATCAAGAACGGTCTAGGCTGGAGTTGGACGCAACCACCCCCAATCTTCCAGCAGTTCTTCCAGCAATCAACCCCCCTTCTGGAAGAATATGTTCTAGACCTCTTGAACAAGAAGGTGATAAGGAAGGTAAAGTCCACCAGGTTCCAAGGGAGACTGTTTTGTGTTCCCAAGAAGGACTCAGACAAACTCAGAGTCATTCTGGACTTATCCCCCCTCAACAAGTTCATAGAGAACAACAAATTCAAGATGCTGACGCTTCAACAAATAAGGACCCTTCTGCCTCAAGGTTCCTACACGGTCTCTATAGACCTGGCGGATGCCTACTGGCACATTCCAATGAACCATCATGCTTCCTCCTACCTAGGATTTCGACTCCAAAGGAAAAGCTACGCCTTCCGGGCCATGCCCTTCGGCCTCAATGTGGCCCCTCGGATCTTCACAAAACTGGCGGATGCCATAGTACAACAGCTCCGCCTAAGAAACGTCCAGGTGATGGCCTACCTCGACGACTGGCTAGTCTGGGCTCCATCGCCCGAAGAGTGTGCAAAGTCTTGCAACGAAGTTACCCAGTACCTAGAACACCTGGGATTCAAGATCAACGAGAAAAAATCTCGCCTCTCTCCAGCTCAGAAGTTTCAGTGGTTGGGAATCCACTGGAATCTTCAGTCACACCGCCTTTCCATCCCCCAGAAGAAAAGGAAGGAAATAGCAGGGTCTGTCAAGCGACTACTGAAATCCAAACGCATTTCAAGACGACAGCAGGAACGAGTTCTAGGCTCTCTACAATTCGCCTCAGTGACAAACCCAGTGCTTCGTGCACAGCTAAAGGATGCCGCGGGAGTCTGGAGACGCTCGGCATCCATCGCTCGAAGAGACCTCAAGAGACGGCTTCCAAACAGACTACGACGCCTCCTAAAGCCGTGGTCGGAAGAAAAGGCCCTGAAAAGGTCCATTCCTCTCCAACACCCTCCTCCATCACTCAACATCCACACGGATGCCTCACTGGAAGGTTGGGGAGGTCACTCCCACCAGAAACAGGTTCAAGGTACCTGGTCTCCACTATTCAAGACGTTCCACATAAACATCTTGGAGGCCATGGCGGTCCTTCTAACTCTGAAGAAGTTATCCCCGCCGCCCTCGATCCACATCCGTCTAACCCTAGACAACTCGGTGGTAGTTCGTTGTCTCAATCGCCAAGGCTCAAGATCGCCCCAGATAAATCAGGTGCTTCTCCCAATCTTCCGTCTGGCGGAGAAGAAGAAGTGGCACCTGTCTGCAGTTCACCTACAAGGATTCCGCAATGTGACAGCGGATGCTCTATCTCGGACAAACCCGATAGAGTCGGAATGGTCTCTAGACGCAAGATCGTTCTCCTTCATCTCTCACCAAGTCCCAGAACTTCAGATAGATCTCTTTGCAACGAGCGACAACAATCAACTTCCTCTGTACGTAGCCCCGTACGAGGACCCCAAAGCAGAAGCAGTGGACGCCATGTCACTGGACTGGAACAGGTGGTCCAAGATCTACCTGTTCCCTCCCACCAACCTTCTGTTGAAAGTCCTCTCCAAACTGAGAACCTTCAAAGGGACAGCGGCCCTAGTGGCTCCCAAGTGGCCCCGGAGCAACTGGTACCCCCCTGGTCCTGGAGCTGCAGCCCAAGCTGATCCCTCTCCCGGGCCCAGTTCTCTCTCAACAAGTACAGAAGTCGACTGTCTTCGCTTCATCATCGAAAATCAAGGACCTTCATCTCATGATTTTCTCTCCCTTGCCGCAAAGAAGAGGTTTGGGATCTCGAAGAAAAGTCTAGACTTCCTAGAGGAATACAAGACCGAATCCACGAGACGGCAATATGAATCATCCTGGAGGAAATGGGTCTCCTTTGTCAAGGCAAAAAATCCTAAAGAAATCACAATTGATTTCTGTATGTCCTTCTTCATTCACCTTCATGGACAAGGATTAGCAGCCAATACGATTTCCACCTGCAAATCGGCCTTGGCTAGACCAATTCTATATGCTTTCCAAATTGATCTGTCCAACGACATCTTCAACAAACTACCAAAAGCATGTGCTCGCCTACGTCCAGCACCCCCTCCGAAACCGATCTCCTGGTCACTAGACAAGGTACTCCATTTCGCCTCCAACTTGGACAATGATTCATGCCCCCTCAAGGATCTGACTCAGAAAGTTATATTCTTATTTGCTCTCGCTTCGGGAGCTCGAGTCAGCGAAATAGTGGCATTATCAAGAGAAGAAGGACACATCCTGTTTACCGATTCAGGAGAAGTGACCCTCTCCCCTGATCCGACGTTTCTCGCTAAAAATGAATTACCCACCAAAAGATGGGGCCCTTGGAGAATATGCCCCCTGAAGGAGGATGTCTCTCTATGTCCAGTAGAGAGTCTCAAGGTCTATCTTCGCAGAACTTCAAACTTTGGTGGAGGCCAACTCTTCAAAGGAGAAACATCGGGCAGCGACCTGTCACTGAAACAATTAAGAGCGAAAATCACCTACTTCATTCGCAGAGCGGATCCAAACAGTACACCCGCTGGTCATGATCCTAGAAAAGTGGCATCTTCTCTGAATTTCTTTCAGAGCATGGACTTTGAAAGCCTTAAAAACTTCACGGGCTGGAAGTCCTCGCGAGTTTTCTTTAAACATTATGCGAAACAAGTGCACGAAGTCAAACATTTTGTGGTAGCCGCAGGTAGTGTTATGAAACCTGCACCTAACTCTGCGTAGAACAGTGAGTTACTTGGGACTCCAACTCTTCGGGTGCCTATGTTGACCCTCGAGCGATTCATAGTGATGTCTAAAAACACTTAGTGCTTTTATAACTGTTCTTATCCCAGGTGAAATGTCATAGTGTCACACAAGTGCCGCATGCCTTGAGCATGATGTGTTTTTTAAAGACTTGCGTTCCTCGAGAACAAGTACTTACTAATATCCTGAAATTCCTTTTCAGATTCAAGAGCAAGCCTTTATTTCTATGTACATTATTATTACTGTAAATGAACTTTACTTTTGCTGTAAATTATTTAATTTCTGCATTGTGAAATAAAATTTCTATTTTATTACTTATGCGTCTCTTTCAGCTCCTACTTACTATGAAATACATACATGTCATAGTTTTATTTATTCCTCCTTTCTTATGGTTATGAAGAATTTAAGATGTTTAATCCTAAATTATATTCACCCTGACTAAGTAAGGTTCCTACACGAATACTTACTTCTGATAACCAAGAGATGAACTCTATACACAGTGCCCAACCACCACTGGTCTAATTTCAGAATGTTCCTATACAAATACCAAACATTCCGCTTCATCTCTAAGTTCTTCAAGTTCTTCTCTCAGGATGAATAGCCCTTCAATACCACTTTGACGTCGGCATAGCCCATGGGAACTTCCTGCCAAGGGGGGCAGGATACTTCGTTCCTATGGTTCTTTATCTAAGATTACTTTGCTGTTTTGTCAATGCCTAGGCACTTAATACTGGGGGAAAATCTACCACGATACATTGATTCTCTGGTACTCTTCCATCAGGACGCCATGGCTTGAGCCCAAAAAACGGATTTTGAGCGAAGCGAAAAATCTATTTTTGGGTGAGATAGCCATGGCGTCCTGATGGACCCTCCCTACTACTTCGTCCAGTTTTGTTCCCACCCTGTGCTACTGTATCATGGTGATGGGCAGCAACTGGCTTCAGGATGAAGACGGGCGTGACGTCATTAGAGCAATGGCGTCCGTTTGTTTACGTCTCGAGTATCAGTAGTAGCCACGAGTGAGATTAGCTGTGGAACGGCTCCCAGCTATTCTCAATCCTTACACACCGAAGCATTAACTCTGTTCGGGGTGAAGATAGCTATGTGGCGCGTTCAGACATGCGCGTCCCCTGTTGTATTACGATGTCTTAAAGGGAAACCTTTGAGATACTCGCTCCAGAAGTTAGAATTCTGTGATAACCTGTGGTTAAATTCTCTGGGAATATCTTAGTAGTCTTATACCCAAGGAAGCTACCAAAAAGGAACCTTCCATCAGGACGCCATGGCTATCTCACCCAAAAATAGATTTTTCGCTTCGCTCAAAATCCGTTATATATGTATATAAACATATATATATATATATATATATATATATATATATATATATATATATGTGTATTAACATATATATATATATATATATATATATATATATATATATATATATATATATGTATATATATACATATATATATATATATATATATATATATATATATATATATATATATATATATATATATATATATATATATAAATATATAAATATATATGAATATAAATATATATAAATATATATATATATATATATATATATATATATATATATATAAATATATATATATACATACATATATATATATATATATATATATATATATATATATATGTATGTGTGTATATATATATATATATATATATATATTTATATATACATATTTATATATATATATATATTTTATATATTTACATATATATATATATATATATATATATATATATATATATATATATATATATATATATATATATATATATATATTTATATGTATATATATATATATATATATATATATATATATATATATATATAAGATGGGCGGAATATTTTGAAAGTTTACTGAATGTTGAGGATAATAGGGAGGCAGATATAATTGCTGTTGCAGGTGTTGAGGTGCCAGTGATGGGAGATGAGAATGAGAGAGAGATTGCAATAGATGAAGTGAGGAAAGCACTAGATGAAACGAGAGTAGGAAAAGCGTCTGGTATGGATGGTGTGAGAGCTGAGATGTTGAAGGAAGGGTGTGTGACTGTACTTGAATGGTTGGTGAGATTGTTTAATATGTGTTTTGTGTTGTCAATGCTACCAATAGATTTGGTTTGTGTATGTATTGTACCACTCTATAAGGGTAAGGGAGATGTGCATGAGTGTTGTAATTCAAGAGGTATTAGTTTGTTAAGCGTAGTTGGAAAGGTGTATGGTAGAGTAATGATTAATAGGGTCAAGGATAAAACAGAGAATGCAATCTTAGAAATACAGGGGGGTTTTAGAAAAGGTAGGGGTTGTATGAGTCAGATTTTTACAGTAAGGCAGATATGCGAGAAATATCTAGCAAAAGGTAAGGAGGTGTATGTTGCGTTCATGGATCTGGAGAAAGCGTATGATAGAGTTGATAGGGAAGCAATGTGGAATGTGATGAGGTTATACGGAGTTGGTGGAAGGTTGTTGCAAGCAGTGAAAAGTTTCTACAAAGGTAGTAAAGCATGTGTTAGGATAGGAAATGAAGTGAGTGATTGGTTTCCGGTGAGAGTGGGGCTGAGACAGGGATGTGTGATGTCACCGTGGTTGTTTAACTTGTATGTTGATGGATTGGTGAGAGAGGTGAATGCCTGAGTGCTTGGACGAGGATTAAATCTGGTAGACGAGAATGACCATGAATGGGAGGTAAATCAGTTGTTGTTTGCGTATGATACTGTATTGGTTGCAGACACAAAAGAGAAGCTTGGCCGATTAGTGACAGAATTTGGAAGAGTGTGTGAGAGAAGGAAGTTGAGAGTTAATGTGGGTAAGAGTAAGGTTATGAGATGTACCAGAAGGGAAGGTGGTGCAAGGTTGAATGTCATGTTGAATGGAGAGTTACTTGAGGAGGTGGATCAGTTTAAGTTCTTGGGGTCTGTTGTTGCAGCAAATGGTGGACTGGAAGCAGATGTACGTCAGAGAGTGAATAAAGGTTGCAAAGTGTTGGGGCAGTTAAGGGAGTAGTAAAAAATAGAGGGTTGGGCATGAATGTAAAAAGAGTTCTATATGAGAAAGTGATTGTACCAACTGTGATGTATGGATCGGAGTTGTGGGGAATGAAAGTGACGGAGAGACAGAAATTGAATGTGTTTGAGATGAAGTGTCTAAGGAGTATGGCTGGTGTATCTCGAGTAGATAGGGTTAGGAACGAAGTGGTGAGAGTGAGAACGGGTGTAAGAAATGAGTTAGCAGCTAGAGTGGATATGAATGCGTTGAGGTGGTTTGGCCATGTTGAGAGAATGGAAAATGGCTGTCTGCTAAAGAAGGTGATGAATGACAGAGTTGATGGGAGAAGTACAAGAGGAAGGCCAAGGTTTGGTTGGATGGATGGAGTGAAGGAAGCTATGGGTGATAGGAGGATAGATGTGAGAGAGGCAAGAGAGCGTGCTAGAAATAGGAATGAATGGCGAGTGATTGTGACGCAGTTCCGGTATGCCCTGCTGCCTCCGATGCCTTAGATGAGCGCAGAGGTAGCAGCAGTAGGGGATTCAGCATTATGAAGCTTCATCTCTG
>NC_090737.1:69086613-69089113 GCF_036898095.1 Palaemon carinicauda
TTGTGATTCGCATAACTCCAAAACTATTTGACCGAATCACATGAAATTCGGTAGGATGACTGTCTATGAGCCGAGGACAATTCAATTTGATTTTGTGAGTGATTGGGTTCAGATGTCAGGATGAAGGTCAAGGACACGAAAAGGTAGAAAATGTCTTTTTGCTATAATGTGGTAAATGTTTTATCCGATTTGCATGAAACTAGTGTTAACGTGTACATAACTTAATTGCCTATTTTGTGATATGTAAAATTTTATAGTGATATCATTACTCTTTTTGGTGTATGTTTTTATTTTCATGTCTCTGTGTGTTCGTGATTAGCATAGCTAAAAAAAACATTCGGCCGAATCTTTTGAAATTTGGTGGGATAATTGACAATAATACAAGGACAATTTTATTAGATTTTGTGAGTGATTAGGTCAAAGGTCAATGTCAAGCTCACGGAAAAGTAAAATGCGTCTTTTTGCCTTATCGTGATCAATCTCTATCTGATTTGCATGAAACAAGGGCCAAAATGTCCATAATTCAATTGCCTACCTTATGATATATGTGTTTATAGATCAAATATCCACAACATCCGCAGTTTATTTTTTTTTGGGGGGGGTACAAAAGTTGCAGTGGTGAAGGTATTCACTCTTCCACGTGCCCCTTCTAGTTATATCAATATATTTATCGTCTTTTTTTTTTTTTCTTAAATTCATGTTAGTGGTCCGCCAAATTTAGAATTATGCATTTAGTGCTCAGTGAAATTTGGAAGGTTGGCCACCTCTGGTCTACACTGCCCATGAATTCTCACATATAACTCACGTGTTTTGTGTGGTTTACTGGTCTTCTTCTTTATAGGGAGTATAACAATAACAATTTTAACACAGATGAGAGGAACAATAAAAACAAGAACACTGTTTAAATCTGTATCAGTTAGGTGGGAGTAGTTAGATTAATTTTAAGGGAAGAGCGAGCGAGGGCTTTTAGGTTTAACTCTGGCCATGTCTCAGTCTTCTTGGTGCTACCTGTTAGAACCTCTCACAGTCACTGGACGGCCAAAGAATTCATTTTCTGGCCACCAGACAAACTCTGATAGTGCAAAAGCAGGCCGTCTCCCTGCACTGAGCAAGTGGGAGGGACATGGGAGGGGGCGGAATCCATCCACCAAGAAATCGGTGGGATGAAGCCCGCCTTGAAAGTTCGTTATTCGCCAGGAAGGTCCAAGGGGTGTTCAGTCCTGGAAAATATAGTGCTCTGGGTTGTTGTTGTTTTATTTAGCCTAGCCCTTACGGCCAGGCACGGGCTCTTGCACACTTGCAGCCCGCAGCGTTGTGCACCGGGTAAATAGTGCCAAGAGGGGAGAGTTAGAGATAAAGGATGTGAAATCTGTTAAAGCTGTCTATAAACGAAGAAAACAGTTATATAGGTGTATACTCGGTGTGTAAATATGGGAAGTGCTTAACAATAGAGCGTGTTTATTTCCCTGGGGGTCCAACTGTTTTAACAATAGGCTCACAATATGCACTGGTCAATAATGCGGGCCACAGGTCAATGTATTGAATGCAGGTGTTAAATCTTCAAAGGGCTAAGTATAGTGGTAATTTTCCTTAAGAACTCAAGTGTTGGGAGCGTTTGACAATAAAGGTCTGTTCAATAATAAACGTAGGGTATGGAAATGCAAGTGCTAATCTTTGACTGTGGAGGTCGGATGTTTAGAGGGCGCTCGTCAATATTTTAATTTAAGTAACAAAAGAGTCCACGTTTGTCTTAAAATTAACAATGCATGAATGGAAACGAAGTCTTGAGTTTGAGAGAGGGCGAAAGAATGATGGTTGTTGTGGTAGCAGACTGTAGGATGGTAGAAGGTGGCATACTGTATGCATAAATATTTCCTGGTCATAAAAAGTGTAAATCTATAAATGTTGATTAAGAATAAAATGCTTAAATTACTTATGTTAAGAATATTCAGTTAGGTTTTAACTAATATTAAATTTATATAAGCACTGAACATAAAAGGTTTAATACAATTAATTTTCCAAAGGATTAATTAAATACAATCTTATTGTGAATAATTATTAAAATACTTTTTTAATGTTTCCAGCTTTTGTTCATTTCCTTCTTTTTCTCTAAAAATAATGGGAAAATGCTCGATATATATATATATATATATATATATATATATATATATATATATATATATATATATATATATATATATATATTTATATATATATATATATATATATATATGTGTGTGTGTATATGTGTATATATATATATATATATATATATATATATATATATATATATATATATAAATATATATATAAATATATATATATAGATAGATAAATATATATCTATATATATATATATATATATATATATATATATATATATATATACACATCTAGATATATATATATATATATATATATATATATATATATATACACACACATCTATATATATATATATATATATATATATATATATATATACATATATATATATATA
>NC_090737.1:69094113-69111613 GCF_036898095.1 Palaemon carinicauda
TAGACTTGCTTTTCATATATCTACTATACATTAGTGTCTGGATTATCTTCACGACCTCGGAAACAGAACCCCATGTGAAATCAAACAAAGATAAGAGCTTCTAACCGGCCAAGAGTCGAACACTGGTCTGGGAAGCTTGTATATACAGTGACACTACCAGTTGGTCATGAAGGAAAATGAAAGTCAATGACAATTCTTATGTACTTATACCGGTCAAATTCCGTTTTTTTTTTTTTTTTTTTTTTTTTTTTTTTTTTTTTTATACATAGATGTGAAACCAACCTATCTTCACCATCGTAGCTACCCGGTATGTTGGTGACTTAGCATTCAATTAATGATAAATTTTGAACATTTAGACGCGTTTTTCATACTCATAAAGGCCATATATATTTTATACATTAATGTCTGGAGTCTCTTAACGACTTCGGGATCAGAGCCCCAGGCGATATCACACAAAGACAGGAGCTTCTAAGCGGCACGGAGTTGAACCCTGGTCCGGGATGCTTGTATAAAAAGTGACACTTCCACTTGGCCACGGAGAAAGATAAAAGTTTATGACAATTCTTCTGTACTTATACCTGTCGAATTCAGGTTTTTTGTACTTTGAATTGACATCAACCCATCTTCACCATCGTAGCTAATTGGTATGTTTGTGACTTGGCATTCGATTAATGATAAATTTTGCACATTTAGACGTGTTTTTCATATTCAAATAAGCCATATATATTTTTGATACATTAATGTCTGGATTCTCTTAACGACCTCGGGATCAGAGCCCCCGGGGAAATCAGACAAAGACAAGAGGTTCTAAACTGCCAAGAGTCGAACCCAGGTCAAGGAAGCTTATATGAACAGTGACACTACCACTTAGCCACGAAGAAAGATAAAAGTCAATGACAATTCTTCCGTACTTATTCCTGTGGAATTCAGGTTTTTTTGTGCATAGAATTGACATCAACCCATCTTCGCCATCATAACTAATTGGTATGTTTGTGATTTGGCATTCAATTAATAATAAATTCTAAAAATTTACACGTGCTTTTCATATTCAAATAGGCCATATATTTTTTATAATTAATGTATGGTTTCTCTTAGTGACCAAGGGATCAGAGCCCTAGGCAAAATCACACAAAGATAAGAGCTTCTATCTGGCCGTGAGTTTATCCATGGTCTGGAAAGTTTATATAAACAGTGACACCACCACAAGGACATGAAGAAAGATAAAAGACAACGACAATTCTTCTGTACCTATACCTGTTGAATTCAGGTTTTTTTTTTTTCTTTTTTTTTTTTTACTGAGAATTGACATCAACCAGTCTTCATCGTCGTAGCTAATTGGTATGTTTGTGACTTGGCATTTGATTAATGATAAATTTTGCACATTTAGAAGTGTATTTCATATTCAAATAGGCCATATATTTTTCTACATTAATATCTGGATCCTCTTAACGACTTTGAGATCAGAGCCCTAGGTGAAATTGCAAAGAGACAAGAGCTTCTGACAGGCCGGGACTCGAACCCTCGTCCGGCAAGCTTGTATGAACAGTGACACTACCACTTGGCCACGAAAAAATGATAAAAGTCAATGACAATTCTTTTGTATTTATACTTGTTGAAATCAGGTTTTTTTTTACTTAAAATAGACATCAACCCATCTTCACCATCACAGCTAATTGGTATGTTTGTGACTTGGCATTCGATTGATGATAAATTTTGCACATTCACGCGTGTTTTTCATAATCAAATAGGCCATATATATTTTCTAAATTAATATCTGGATTCTCTTTACGACCTAGGGATTAGAGCCCCAGGCGAAATCACTAAAAATATGAGCTTTTAACCAGCCGTGAGTCGAACTCTGCTCCGGAAAGTTTGTATAAACAGTGACACTACGACTTATCCACGAAGGAAGATAAAAGTCAATGACAATTCCTCTGTACTTACACCTGTCGAGTTCAGGTTTTTTTGTACTTAGAATTAACATCAACTCATCTTCACCATCGTAGCTAATTGTTATGTTTGTGACTTGGCATTCAATTAATGATGAATTTGCATATTTAGAAATGTTTTTCATATTCAAGTAGGGTATATATTTTTTATACATTAATGTCAGGATGATTTGAACAACTTTGAGATCAGAGCCCTACGGGAAATCACACAAACACAAGAGCTTCTAAATGGCTGGGAGTCGAACCCTGGTCCGGGAAGCTTATATAAACAGTGACACTACCACTTGGCCACGAAGAAAGATAAAAGTCAATAATAATTCTTCTATACTTATACCTGTCGAGTTCAAGTTTATTTGTTATTAGAATTGGCATCAATTCATCTTCATCATCATAAGTTTTTGGTATGTTTGTGACTTGGAATTTGATTATTGATAAATTTTGCACATTTAGACGTATTTTTCATATTCAAATAGGCCATATATTTTCTATACATTAATGTCTGGATTCTCTTAACGACTTCGAGACCAGAGCCCCGGGCGAACTCATACAAAGACAAGAGCTTCTATCTGGCTGGGAGTCGAACCCTGGTCCGGCAAGCTTGTATAAACGGTGACATTACCAGTTGGCCACAAAAAAAGATTAAGTCAATGAATTCTCTTCTGTACTTATACCCGTCGAATTCTGGTTTTTTGTAATTAGAATTGCCATCAACCCATCTTCACAATCGTAGCTATTTGGTATGTTTATGACTTGGCTCTCAATTAATGATAAATTTTCACATTTAGAGGTATTTCTTATCATCTTAATGGGCCATATATTTTTTTATACATGGATGTCTGGATTCTCTTAACGACCTCGGGATCAGAGCCCCAGACGAAATCACACAAAGACAAGAGCTTCTAAACAGCCCGGAGTCGAACCCTGGTCTGGGAATCTTATATAAACAGTGACACTACCAATTATCGACTAAGAAAGATAAAAGTCAATGACAATTCTTCTGTACTTATACCCATCAAATTCATGTTTTTTGTACTTAGAATTGACATCAACCGGTCTTCACCATCGTAGCTAATTGGCATATTTGTGACTTAGCATTCGATAATAATAAATTTTGCACATCTAGACGTATTTTTCCTATTCAAATAGGCCATATGTTTTATATACATTAATGTCTGGATTCTCTTAACGACATCGGGATCAGATCCTCTGGCGAAATCACACAAAGACAAGAGCTTCTAGCCAGCAGGGGGTCGAACCCTTGTCAAGGAATCTTGTATAAACAGTGACACTACCAACTGACCACAAAAAAATATAAAAGTCAATGACAATTCTTTTGTACTTATACTTGTTGAATTCAGGTTTTTTTTTTGTACTTAAAATTTATATCAACCCATCTTTGCCATCATAGGTAATTTGTATGTTTGTGACTTAGCATTCGATTCATAATAAATTTTACACATTCACACGTGTTTTTCATATTCAAATAAGCCATATATTTTTATAATTAATGATTAGTTTCTCTTAAGGCCCTAGGTATCAGAGACCTAGGCGAAATCACACAACGACAAGAGCTTCTATCTAGTCGGGATTCAAACCCTGGTCTAGGAAGTTTGTATAAACAGTGACACTACCACTTGGACACGAAAAAAGATAAAAGTTAATGACAATTGTTCTGTACTTATACCTGTCGAATTCAGGTTTTTTGGTACTTAGAATTAACACCAACATGTCTCCATCATCATAGCTAATTGGTATGATTTTGACTTAGCATTCGATAAATGATAAATTTTGCACATTTAGACGTGTTTTTCATTTCCAAATGAGCAATATATTTTTCTTACTTTAAAATCTGGATTTTCTTAATAACTTCGGGATCAGAGCCCCAGGCGAAATCCCACAAACAAGTCCGGAAAGCTTGTATAAACAGTGACACTACCACTTGGCCACGAAGAAAGATAAAAGTCAATGACAATTCTTCTGTACTTATACCTGTCGAGTTCAAGTTTTTTTGTACTTAGTATTGACATTAACTCATCCTCACCATCGTAGCTAATAAGTATGTTTGTGACTTGGCATTCGATAAATAATAAATTTGGTACATTCAGACGTGTTTTTCATACTCAAGCAGGCCATATATTTTTTTATACATTAATGTCTTGATTCTCTTAACGACCTCGAGATCAGAGCCCCAGGAAAAATCACACAGAAAAGAGCTTCTAAATGGCTAGGAGTCGAACCCTGGTCCGGCAAGCTTGTATAAAGAGTGACATTATCAGTTGACCACGACGAATGAAAAAAGTCTATGACAATTGTTCTATACTTATACCTGTCGATTTTAGTTTTCTTTTTCTTTTTTTTGTACTTAGAATTAGCATCAACCTATCTTCACCATCATAGCTATTTGGTATGTTTGTGACATGACATTCGATTAATGATAAATTTTGCTCATTTAGATGCGTTTTTCATAATCAAATAGGCAATATATCTTTTATTTATTTAGTATCCTGGTTCTCTTAATGACCTAGGGATCAGAGCCCCAAGCGAAATCACACTAACACAAGAGCTTCTAACCGAACGGGAGTCAAACCCTGGTCTGGGAAGCTTGTATAAACAGGGACACTACCACATGGCCACGAAAAAATATGAAAGTCAATGACAATTCTTCTGTACTTATACCTTTCGTGTTCATATTATTTTTTTTTTTTTTTTTTTTTTTTTTTTTTGTACTTGGAATTGATATCAATACCTCTTCAGCGGAAAAAAAGGTGGAGTTTAAATATGTAAATGTAAAATACATATGAAATCACCAGGATCATATCATTAAACTGCATTTGTAAATGAAAAGGTAGAGATGGAAAAAAATGCATTTTAAATATTCAATAAATTTCAATCTAAATGGTTAGACATTTATGAATACATGTGATTTAAAATGAGATAAATTTCACTGTAGCAGCTGGTGGTTTAATGACGTAAACGAGTCTTCGAAATGCACTTTTGTACGAGAGATTAAGGTTCACAATGCGAGGGCTAAACCTTCTTCCTTTCCTTCATCCGCTAAAAAATACAAAGTAAAGGAGAATCAACCACGGGAAAAATCAGAACAAAAGATACAACACTCACAAAAAGTAACTAAAAGAAATCAGCAAAAATTCAACACGAATCAAAGTATCAATTACTGCAATCGCATGACTAAAATCTACAATTTTCATATAAATCAATAAAATCTTGAAATCAATGAATCACCGAAAACAGCAATTAACTAATCACGAAAATCACCTTACGTAAATATTTGCTTAAATCAACACTAAATCACAAAAGCTCTCAAATTATCAGTAAAACAAATAGCAAATTCAACGAGCTGTCAAATACCTAAAAAATAAATTTATAGACTGCATTGAAATAATAGGTTTAATCTAGCAAGAATTTAATCAATTGAAATACTTGAAGTTATTTTCAAAACACTGGCATATGGAATATGTGACACAAGAACAAGCATTAAAGCCCCTTATGCTTACTCTGTTGCAATAACAGTTCTGGCGAGTGTGGAAAAAATCATTCAATAGACGATCATCGCTAAGCAGCGTCCGGATCCCATTCTCTATGAATTAGTGTGTAATTATGACCATGATAGAGGAAAAATCCATAGTGATTAATCCAACACTAAATACGGTAGTAATCCAGGACAGAGTCATAAATCCAGCGTGAGTGTATAAATCTTTAAATCCACTTGAATAATAAGAGAGAGGGAAAGAGAGCTGCTCCTTCTCACTCCCGTATCAGGTTGCTGAAGGCTGAGTAACTCTGTGGAAAAAATTCACAAAGACATTAGTGGCCGGCAGTTATAACTACTGTAAAGTAGTTACGATTTAAAAGCAAAGGGACAATCAGCGACACTTCTGTATGCCAAATGTATAAATAATGACTATTCAAATTAATAATTTGAAGTTTTTTCAATCTGCCCTTCGTGGATGTAAATTTAAATTTCTATACAAGACCAGATTGAGCTAGCTGCTTATTCTTCTCAGAACAAATCAAAGCAGGCCCTCGTTGAATTCTTGCAATATTGTCATTAGAAACAACATTAGAATCACTCTGAGGTACAAGATTTAAATCTAACTGATCAATATGAGAATCACTTAACACATCACCTTTAACCAAAAGAATAACAGACGATATATCCCTAAAGACAACACTTTTATTACCCTTGACCAATTGTACGTAAACAGCCTCACCAAGAGAATTATAAATAACATCCAGAACTCTAGATAAAGGGTAATTGGGAGCCTTAACCATTGAATCCTTTATCAAAACTATGTCACCTTTGGAGATTTTAACGTGCTCTCTAGGGTAATATTTACCTCTGTATTTAGTTGCCTGATCTTGCAACCATAGTAAAAATTCATTGTGATAACTATTACGCAATTTCTCTTTAATATGAATTAAACGCTGAAAGTCCTTACCCAAATCAGAAGAGTCATAATCATCAAGTTGACATTCGTGATATATACATTCCATAACCTGTGTATTATATCCAAACTTCAAAAACTCTGGTGACAGCACCTGAAAATCATCATTCATATTCTGTTCCCTCCAGGCGCCAAGTTCAGAAATGGGTTTCTTTTTAGCG
Organism: Palaemon carinicauda; assembly: GCF_036898095.1. NCBI lineage: Eukaryota > Metazoa > Arthropoda > Malacostraca > Decapoda > Palaemonidae > Palaemon > Palaemon carinicauda. The sequence goes on from NC_090737.1 coordinate 69,100,690, forward strand.
TAACATATGCATTGTTTAATTACATGAGAAAATTCCAGAAAATCTAGAATATTATTATGGATTGCTCCCTGTATTAACTTTCTTACCAGACCAACTTTGGACTCTATGATACTTCCAATACCACGATTCAGAGAACCACGAGGATACTGTGAAAATTCAGTGACATCGACACCCCTCTGATTGAAGAATTCCTGCACCTCACTTGCTTTCAGACATTCCTCAATCCATGTGAATGCACCACCAAAATTTGAGCCAGAATCTGAAAATAATTTGTTAGGCAAACCACAGTTGTAAACATGATTTTGAAAAGCCAATAAAAATCCTTTAGAATCAGCTGAAGTCACGATTTCAACATTAATCATGTTAGACCAAATACATTTTAAGATTACCCCATAGGTTTTAACTTTGTCACTTCCATACCTTGTGAAATATGGCCCAAAGTAATCAAAGAAACTTACAGAAAAAACCTCTTTATGGGATTCACATTCCATTCACTATAGTCATTAGCATTAACTTTAACTGGTCTACTATTAAAACTTTTACAGTGGTAACATTGATTCACAACCTTCTTAACTTTTGAAAATCCCTTAAGCAGAAAAAATGCTGGTTTCAATTTTTGTAGCACTTAGTAAGTACCTGAGTGATTAAACTTCCAGTGAGTGTCCATTATCAGTATACTACCAAAATCACTATTATTACTAATGAGTTTTGGAGTTCTCGACATTATACCTTTAGACATCTTTCCCATTTTACATTTTACTCTAAGAATACCATCAGTCACAAAATACATACATTCTACTAACTAGCTCAGGAATAGACTTTTTCTTTCCGTTTGGAAGTGAAAAAATCTTGTAAATCTGGAAAGCAATTCTGTTGATCAAGCTTTAGCAAATCATTACTGCATTTTTGGTAGCTTGCATCTAATAAGGCAATTGACTGCTGGCTCTTAGAATTTATTCTTAATCTTATATTGTTTATAAAAAGCTTAACTTTCACTAGTACTTTAACCGCTTTGTCAAGTGAAGAATACTTAGTTAAATCAACAACTGTACCAACTGACATATCTTCAACACTTGCCTTATTTACAACCACCTTGGGTACATCCACATCATTAATCATGCCTGTATTAGGAATTACAAGCCATTCCAGTAAACTTAAATCTTCCCGTAACATCCCGTGTCCAGTCAAGTAACAAGAGTTTCTCAACTTTGAGAAAGATACTAATTTAGTAGTGAAATCTGCAGCATTTTCATTTGATCCTACGTGAGCTAACTTCACTGAGTGAGTAGACATACAGAGGTCGACAATATTTGTGATTCTATTATTTACATATACACTTCTCTTTTGAAGCTTTGTTTTCAAGTTCTCATAATCAGCTAGCCAACTTAAGGCAATCGTAGAATCTGAAAACAACATTATGTCATTAACTACAATAGACACAATACAAGAAGTGAGCATTTTATACAGCTCAAAAGCACTTTGCAATGCATACTCTACTGTAGTGAGTTCGAGTACAGGCATAGTTCGCCCTTGCAGATTTTTATTCAGAATCTTATTATGGGCAGATGCGAAGGATACTAACTTTGAATCTCTCTCCTGCAAGTAAATAACAAATCCAATAAATTTCTTACTCGCATCGCTCATTACAATTATATCGAAAGTAGACTTTCTGCTACCCATATATCTTGGTATCTCTAGCCTTTCACCATTATTGAATTGTGAAGCTATGTTTCTCCATTCATTTAGCTGAGCACCATGAAGAGAAGTATCCCATTTATCTACATAATCCGACTGTAATTGCCAGAGGAAAATCTTACATCTGTTTAAAATAGGCAAGTTAGCATTCTTCAAATCAAATATACTCATTACTGAACTCAAAATCTGCCTAAGAGTATCAGCTTCAACATTTAATTTCACACCTGTGGCCCTTAGTACATCATTATATCTGTCCCAGCACATGCCAAGAATTTTAACCTCCTGTGGAGTCTCTGTGCTAACTTTACAGTCAATCTCAAACTGAAATTGAGAACAATTAGTAACATACTGCTGCAATGGAAATTTATGCTGCTCAAATGTTGTACTGGCTTCCCTGTGAACCATCTCAACTTCATTTTCATCTGCACAGCCAATCAGAAAATTATCAACATAACTGCCTTGGTAGATTCATTTTTTCAATTCCTGAATTTCTTCAGTATCACCATCTGTCTCCAATATTAGCATTTTATAAAGACTGCACTGCAACATATATGGAGAAACAGACATCCCAAATATTACTCACTTTGAGCGATACACAACTGGTGTAAAATCTCTGGATTCAACATCCTTAAACCAATAAAAGAGGTATTTTGAGGAATTCTCATCATCAATGGCTAATCTGTGAAAGGCTTTTGAAATATCAAATCCAAGTATAAACTTGTCAAACCTCATCATGGTCAATGCATCACTTATTTTAAATTCTTGTTGTAACCTGGGTAAATACATTGATTCAGACTAATGCCTTCACTACCATCAGGTCTCTTTTCTGCAAGATTCGCTATGTAAATAACTCTTACTTTCGTAGTATCTCTTTCTTCTTTAATTACAGGACTGTGGCTAATGAAGAAATAATTTGGAAATTTCATTTTATATTCTTCAAAATCTTCAACTTTCTCAATGATTCCCAATTCAATTTGTGACTGGAAAACTTCATCAACTCGCTTTAGAACATTACTGTTCATGTATTTCTTCTTCAGACTGCAGAGAACCTTGAAAGCAAGTCTCTCATTTGATCCAAGAAGATCTTTATATCTAGTCAATCAAGGAATTGGTACAACATAACATCTTTCAGAATATCTGGAAATGTTGCATAAATAAAATCCGTCACTTCTTGCTCAGTTTCATTAGTAACACATTCAATAGAATTCTCTTCTTCCATATTTATGAATATCTTACAATTATGACTCAACTGAGAATAATCCGCAACCTCTGCTATATCTGGCATGCTTTCAAAATTACATATTCCATCAAGTGTTGGCACTTCATAGTCAAATCCATCAGAATCAATCTCCATAGTGCCAATGTATGAAGTAGTAGATTCTATTTCTTTAGAAATCTTCCTATCAGACATCAAAGATGTATCTACTGCATCGGAAAGATTCTTTATCCAGTCAGAAATAGAACCAATTGATATTAGTTTATCATCAATTCTGTAAAGAGAAGTCAGTCTGTCTTTTTGACCTAGTACTCCACTCTCCATGCTCATCACGTAATGCTAATCCTTTGCACCTATCAGTAGCTTTATATCATCAATGTCATGAATTCTGTTTACACCATTGAATTTATCATAAGCAACCTCTTTACCACCCTGCCTCAGCCGTTCTATTAATTTATATAAATGAGGAGCTTTCATCTGAATTTTAATCTTAGGAATACAAATGCAAGTAATTTCATAACTTACATCACCAATCTTAAAAGGAAAACTTACTGACTTGATACAAATCTTTTGATTAGTATTAATCCCCTTGATAATCAAATGTATCTTAGGATCTACTACCTTTAAGTTCAAGAAATCTGCTAAATTTTCCTCAATAAAGTAATTCTGAGTACCTGAATCCAAAACTGTATCCACTTTTACGCGATCATGTTCAGTCGTCACTGTTAGTAATGGTAATAAATAATCAACAATATCCAAATGACTGGATGCTGTAACAGTTGATGGAATTTCATTAACACCCTCGACATCATTAACCACCTTTGTGGTAGTTTGTTTACTATTACTAGAATCTGTTGGCTTTCAGCTACACAAAAAACTCCAGTGTTTACCCTTTTTGCATTTGAAGCATACAACTGATATTTGAAATCTGCACTCATTACTATTATGACCTGCTTTTAAGCATTTAAAGCACTTGTGCAATTCTTTCAATCGCTTCATTTCATCAGATACTTCCAAGTACTTTGTACAACAGGCAATTATGTGATCTTTAGCATTACAAAGCATACATAAACTCCTTGTTAAACTAGTATTTAAACTAGTAGCAAATACTGTGGTCTTACATGGACTTTCTTTACTAGTGTTTAATTGAGCGTTATATCTTCTGCAAGCTTCCAAAAATTTACCAGTGACATCATCTAAAGTAGGATGAGACTTATTTGTGATCGCAACTATGATATCTTGAAATTTAGTAGGCAGTGAAGACCACACAAAATAAAGCATAACAGTGTCCAAATCAATAGCATTATCTTTCACTGCATCAATCAGCTTCTTAATATGAGCATAAAAAATATATGGATCATCCTTGTCCCAAACAAACCTCAAGTCAGTTAACTCTTTAATGAGGACAAACTTCTGAGGCATTTCATCAGCAAATGCTACGATCAAAATTTGTTTAGCCTGATCAAAAGTTTGCAGGGACACCTCTATGGAACTAATCATAGCCTTTGCTCTACTATGACATTGCTGCTCGAGTAAATTATACCTCTCTACTTCATTTAAATTATACAGAGCAGTCAAGTGTTCAAAAACTTTAAAAAATCGCTTGCATGTAAATTTATCTTCCTTAGAATCTGCAAAATACCGAGGCAAATTCCACTTGAGCAAATCAATTCTAGTTCTGCAAGAAGTTTTTTTATCAATCTGTTAGGAGAGATTATCAAGTCTAGATTGCATTTTGTTTGACAGTAATTTAATTTTACGATAATTTTCCTCACATTCAGAATCCCGCCTATCCAAAACCTCCTGCGGAACTAATGAGTCCAGTCTAACTTTACTCAAAATCAAATCATCTAAGCTCTGCAATATTTGACTGTACTCACTCAGAAAACTTAACTCTCTTTGCAATTCAGCTTTATCCAAAGAATCAACAGCATTACAAAATTTAGTATATAATACACTAACCTTACGGCGTATGGTAGTAGGTTCACGCTTTTCCGATTCCGCCATCTTTAACTAATAAACAACACACCACACATAAATCAACTTTAAAATGAAAACTAACACGTATAACGCCAGAGGATGGGGATCCGGACATCGCCCACCAACTAGACATGACCAATATTCCACACCAGTGCTTAAAAATATTAATCCAAAAGTTCGAAGGACCAAGAGGAAAAAAATGGGGGGGGGTGTTAATATGTAATTATAAAATCAATATGAAATGAACAGGATCATATCATTAAACTTTGCATTTTTAAGTGAAAAGGTAGAGATGGAAAAAATGCATTTTAAATATTTAATAAATTTCAATTTAAATGGTTAGACATTTATGAATACATATAATTTAAAATGAGATAAATTTCACTGTAGCAGCTGGTGGTGGAATGATGTAAACGAGTCCTCGAAATGCACTTTTGTACGAGAGATTAAGGTTCACAACTGCAAGGGCTAAACCTTCTTCCTTTCACTCATCCGCTAAAAAATACAAAGTAAAGGCGAATCAACCACGGAAAAAATCAGAACAAAAGATACAACACTCACAAAAAGTAACTAAAAGAAATCAACAAAAATTCAACATGAATCAAAGTATTAATTACTGCAATCGCATGACTAAAATCTACAATTTTTATATAAATCAATAAAATCTTGAAATCAACGAATCACCGAAAACAGCAATTAACTAATCACAAAAATCACCTTATGTAAATATTTCCTTAAATCAACACTAAATCACAAAAGCTCTCAAATTATCAGTAAAACAAATAGCAAATTCAACGAGTATTCAAATACCTAAGAAATAAATTTATAGACTGCATTGAAATAATAGGTTCAATCTCGCAAGAATTTAATCAGTTAAAATACTTGAAGTTATTTTCAAAACACTGGCATATAGAATATGTGACGCAAGAACAAGCATTAAAGCCCCTTATGCTTACCCTGTTGCAATAACAGTTCTGGCGAGTGTGGAAAAAATCATTCAATAGACAATCATCGCTAAGCAGCGTCCGGATCCCATCCTCTATGAATTAGAGGAAAAATCCATACTGATTAATCCAACACTAAATGCGGTAGTAATCCAGGACACAGTCACACAAAGACAAGAGCGTCTAACCGGCCGGGAGTCGAACCCTGGTCCGGGAAGCTTATATAAACAGTGACAGTACCACTTGGCCACGAAGAAAGATAAAAGTCAATGACAATTCTTCTGTACTTATACCTTTCATATTCAGGTTTCTCTGTACTTAGAATTGGCATCAATCCATCTTCACCATCGTAGCTTTTTGGTATGTTAGCGACTTGGAATTTGATTAATGATAAATTTTGCACATTTAGACGTGTTCTTCATATGCAAAAAGGCCATATATTTACTATACATTAATGTCTGGATTCTCTTAACAACTTCGAGACCAGAGCCCCAGGCGAAATCGCACAAAGACAAGAGCTTATATCTGGCTGGGAGTTGAACCCTGGTTCGGCAAGCTTGTATGCAGAGTGACATTATCAGTTGACCACGAAGAATGAAAAAAGTCAATGACAATTGTTCTGTACTTATACCTGTCGATATCAGGTTTTTTTTGTACCTAGAATTAGCATCAACCCATCTTCACCATATCTGCTATTTGGTATGTTTGTGACATGGCATTTGATTAATGATCAATTTTGTCCATTTAGATGTGTTTTTCATATACAAATAAGCAAAATCTTTTTATTAATTTAATATCTGGATTTTCTTAACGACCTAGGGATCAGAGCCCCATGTAAAATCACACGAAGACAAGAGCTTCTAACCGGCTGGGAGTCGTACCCTGGTCCGGGAACCTTGGTTATACAGTGACACTACCAATTGTCCACAAAGAAAGATAAAAGTCTATGACAATTCCTCTGTACTTATACCCATCAAATTCATGTTTTTTGTACTTAGAATGGACATCAACCCATTTTCACCGTCGAAGCTATTTAGTATCTTTGTGACTTGGCATTCGATAAATAATAAATTTTGCACATTTAGACATGTTTTTTTTTTCTTTTGTCATATTCAAACAGGCCATTTATTTTCTATACATTAAGGTCTGGATTCTCTTAACAACCTCGAGATCAGAGCCCCACGCAAAATCACACAGACAAGAGCTTCTAACTGGCTGGGAGTCGAACCCTAGTCCGGCAAGCTTGTATAAAGAGTGACATTACCAGTTGACTACAAAAGAATGAAAAAAAGTCATTGACAATTCTTCTGCACTTATACCTGTCGATTCCAGGTTTTTCTTTTTACTAAGAATTAGCATCACCCCATCTTCACCATCGTAGCTATTTGGTATGTTTGTGACTTGGCATTCGATTAATGATAAATTTTACACATATAGACGTGCTTTTCATATGAAAATAGGCGATATATTTTTTTAGACATTAATGCCTGGAATCTGTTAACGACCTCAGGATCAGAGCATCACATGAAATCACGAAAAGACAAGAGCCTTTAACCGACCGGGAGTTGAACCCTGGTCCTGGAAGCTTGTATAAACAGTGATTCACCACTTGGCCTCGAAGAAAGATAGAAGTCAATGAAAATTCTTCTGCACTTATACATGTCGAATTTAGATATTTTTTTACTTAGCATTGACTGCAACCCATCTTCACCATCATAACTGATTAGTATGTTTGTGACTTGACATTTGATTAATAATAAATTCTGCACATTTACTTGTGTTTTTCATATTCAAATAAACAATGTATTTTTATACATTAATGGCTTGATTCTTTTAACCATCTCGGGATCAGAGCCCCACGTAAACGCAGACAAAGACAAAAGCTTCTTACCAGCCGGGAGTCGAACCCAGGTCCGGGAAGATTATATAAACAGTGACACTACCACTTGGCCATGAAGGAGGATAGAAGTCAATGACAATTCTTTTGTACTTATACCTGTCGAATTCATGTTTTTTTTTTTTTTTTACTTTGAATTAACATCAACACCTCTTCACCATAGTAGCTAAGTGGTATGTTTGTGACTTGGCATTCGAATAAATATAAATTTTGCACATTTAAACGTCTTTTTCATATTCATATAGGCCATATATTCTTTATACAGTAATGTCTGGATTCTTTTAACGACCTTTGGAACTCAGATCGTTTAAAATTGAAGTAATATAATTCTTGTCATAAAAGTAGTTTAGAAAAAAAATCCGGTGAAAGAATCAGATGACAAGCATTTCAATCTTAACCAATAGGTGAGGATTACGAGTTAGTGATGAACTTGCCGAGGGGGGAGAGAGAGAGAGAGAGAGAGAGAGAGAGAGAGAGAGAGAGAGATTTGTCAAAGTGCTAAAATAGAAGAAAGGGAAATTTAGAGAGAGAGAGAGAGCGAGAGAGAGAGAGAGAGAGAGAGAGAGAGAGAGAGAGAGAGAGAGAGAGAGAGAGAGAGGGGGGGGGGGGGGGGGGGGGCTATGCCCCATAATGACTCCGTTGAAAGATTGTAAGTAGTGAATCTCTAGGAAAGAACAATGGGGAAGTTGAACCTCGCTCGCCCTTGGTTGTATTTCCTTATCTGTGACTTATGCTCACATAAAGACGACCATTCGAGGTGGATTTGTTTTCATGCCCCACGCCACAATTTCTTTCATCTATGAAACCCTCACTCTCATTGTGGAATACGAGGCAAATTTCTAAAAGAAGGAAGAAAATGTCTATAAAAATGTAGAAAGAACCGCTCAAGATTTTTTCACGGGAGATAAAGAGGATAACATCATTAAATATCAACTAATTTTTAGGAGCATTAAAAAGGCAATCGATACTTTCTTAACATCGTTTGTTGCATTTGTGAAAAGGAAAGGTGGACGTAGGAAGAGAGGCGTAAATTGATTAGGCAACATAAGTTTAGTGACTAATAGTAGGTTGCAAGAACTTGGAGATAAGATCACCAATAACGCGAATGACGTCCATTAAAAAATAGATCAAGTTTTTTTATATATTAAGTAACCGAGCAATAGATCAATAGAATGACGCATGCCACAAAACAAAATTAGGATGCATTGAAATTAGTTTTTCTTTGGGGAAAAAAAAATTTGCAAGCGGTAAGTCGAGAAATGGCCATGCTTGAATCACTAATTACTTAACGTTCGCCGCTAATGAACTTACACAGGAATTGGACAATGTAATTAACCAAATCCAGTGACATGGTGACGGAAGAAATGTGGCCCTTGTTCTTAAAACATTTAGACTTTTAGCAAATTTTAAAGAAACTATATGATACCATGCCGGGACTCATGGTCCCCAAAGAAAATAAGTCTACAGTAACAGTTGAAGGATTAGGACATGAATTGTTCTTTTAAATAAGAATTCTAGTAGCAATTTAATAAACATGATAAATTTCATAAGGTAAAATCTATGTAAATGGAAGGAGAAGGTGAAGACCAGACCACTGAAGTATGACTCTATTTCCCCTTCATAGCTATAAGTAGGGACGAGATATTTTGCTGTCCCTATGCCTGGCTCAAGTCAGAGTGAAGAAAGCCATGACTTGATTCTTTGTCAACCAAAATGCATGTTAAAAAGATTGGCAGCTCACGAATGTATATTTTCAATGTTATTGTTAAAATTGGAGGCACAAAATAATTAGGTTAAGTTTTATAAATAATTTTGACCACGATATAGAGAATATAGATAATCTTCACTGATAATGAGTTAAGAACGAAGGTAATATGTGAATTACTTGCTGTTCTCGGAAAAATAATTCAGGGGATATCTTTTCTCAAAATCTCATCAAAATGTTCATTGCAAAGGGAAGATAAAGTTCGACGTGTGAAAATTTATAATGAATCAACATTTTGAGAAGAGCGTGAACATATAAAGGTGTATTATTAAGATACCTTAACATTACTTAAATCACATGTAGATTTGCATACTTCGCATACTAAACTGAAGCGTATAATGAATTTGACAATTGTTGTAAAAGTGTTATTAGGAATGGGGACTATAATACCTTTTGCTAGATTGTTATTGTAAAGCTCAGCATTGAGATGCTGGTCCAGTGATAATCTTAGAACAAACTGAAATATTAGCGGGGGTTGAAGAACAATTAAAGTTCCGATGGCAAGCGGGGACCTAAAGATGAAAAAGTCCCGAGTAAGTAGTTGTTTCAATTGACGAAGCACAGAGGTGCGTTTAGGAAATGGCTGGTCATGTTGACGCCTGCGAGAAATTTTGATGATCTTATAAAAATATTCTATAATGTAATTATTTTGCAGAGAGGTCAAGTGTGTGACGCATTAGGCGTACAATTAAGTGACTATGACTGTCTTAGAGACAAGAATTAATTATTTTATTTATTTCCCTGTGAAGTGAAATTATATATTGCCCTGTACAGTCCTTTAATTGGTTTATTTTACTGCGGTTTGGATAAATAAGTACTTTAAGTCAATAAACTATTCATCTTATTTTGAATATTGTTTTGTCTGGTCTTCAGCTGCTGATGCTCATCTTAATTTTTTGGACAGGCTCTTACGTCTATTAAATTTCTTATTTCTGATCTAGATATTAATGTCTGGCACCGTTGTTCAATTATTTCATTATGCATGTTACATAAGATTTTTTTATAGTTCTAACCATCATTTACATTCAGATCTTCCCGGGAAGTTCCATTCTGTTCGTAATACTAGGCATGCAGTTAATTCTAATAGTCAGGTCTTCTCCATCATAAGGTTCAATACTAAACAATATTCTAGAAGTTTTATTCTAGCTGTGATCAAGTTGTGGAATGGTCTTCCTAATCGGGTAGTTAAATCAGTGGAACTTCAAAAGTTCAAATTTGCACCAAATATTTCTATGTTGAACAGGTTGACATAAGTCTTGCTATAGTTTATATATAAAATATCTATTATAATGCTGTTATTGTTTTTCAAATATTTTATTTCAATTTTCCATCAATTTTTATATCGTTTATTTATCAATAATAATAATAATAATAATAATAATAATAATAATAATAATAATAATAATAATAATATTAATAATAATAAT
>NC_090737.1:69119113-69126613 GCF_036898095.1 Palaemon carinicauda
AGATGCGATTTGCTGGTATCCGACGACAGATTGTAGCAACAACAAAATCATATTTTCTGGACGATTTTCATGTAACCTAATACATATTGTACACAATAACTATCCTGAAACCCAAAAATACCTGCAGGCTGACTTGATGAATTTACCAAAACAATAGTAATCACATTAATTCTTTGCTATATACTCATTCACAATATCGATCAAGATACGGCTATCAGTTATCTAAGCCTACACTGTTTTCACTTATATATATATATATATATATATATATATATATATATATATATATATATATATATATGTGTGTGTGTGTGTGTGTGTGTGTGTGTGTAAGTATATATATATATATATATATATATATATATATATATATATATATATATATATAGCTCACAACGCGAATCGATACTGTGATAAAACCTTGTCGGAACTAAAAGAAACTCTTGAAAGAAAACATAAGTAGTAGTGAACAAGAAAGACTTGGTAGAACGGGAAGTGAACATTATACATTGCAACGTGAAACAAAAGCATAATTTTACCGTCATTTTATGCTTAGATGTATATGTAGTCCGATTGGTTGACTAGAAGTTTTCAATTATAAAAGTACACAGAATAATATTTTGCGACATCCTCACTATTGAATATATTCCTCGTTTTAGGTTTACTCCTTTTGGCATATTTTTACCAATTATTACTTTGAAAGTTGCATGTTTTATCATTCATCCACCACATTGTTTTTGTAATTTAGAGATGCCAGATATCTACATCTCAATATTGTTTTTAGCTTTGTCGTTTCGGTCTTCAATTTGACGACATTAATTCTACCAAGAAGGAACCAGTGATAGAGTTTCACATGGCATTACCTTGTGTTACAACTTATATAGACTTGCATGAGGATCGTACCCAAAACTTCCCTACTGTAACCAAACGCTGCATTCGGGATTTCTTCTCGTCTTATGAGAAATGTTATGACGATAAAATAGAGTTGTTATATGAACAGAGGTAGGTTAAATGTTTTATCAGTTTGTATATGGCTTCAGCCACGTAAGTCAAAATGAAAAATAGCGTATGCTATTGTTTTAGACCGACTATTCAATTTTACTTTGGTATTGAGGAACAAATAACTACACTAATAACAGCTCTACGTGTAATACCACTATTTTATGATACCGTCGGTTTTCGAAGTGTATTGCTCGAAGGAAGAGACACAAACAAACTGGTATTATAGATTGGTAAGGTTGTTACGTAATATGCTTACTGTATATCATCAGAAATTACGGGTAGGCTATTCGTCTTAAAAAGGAATATAGGAGGCTCATTTCCAAACTGTCGTGTCAGTAAGCATGTAATTGAAAAGAGAAAAAAAGAAGCCAGATATTCCCCGAACAAACGAAGCCATCATTTGGTATTCAGATCGATGGTAAGTCCGATCCCATCTCGGATGCCTGGAACGATAATCACATTTCCAGTCCACCTGCTATCCGCCTTCTACACTGACGGCTCTGAAATCTTGGGCATAATCCAGAAGTTCTCCCTGTTATTCGATAGTCCTTTACTTATTCTTTATTTTGATCATTTTTGCACCCGGGATTATCTGAGGAAATCAGATGATCTATGTAAGTGCATTGTTAATATTCCCACTGAAATCCTTTAATGGGATACTGTTGGCAGTGCACGCACGTGGTGTACTGTAGGCGTTACTGATGGATCAGCATTTCTTTCATCGCGAGCAACATTTGCTATATATCCCACTTCCATCTTGCTGTCCAACCTCTTAACTTTAACTTCATAGTGTAAATGCGGGGTTTTCCCACAGCTGCGCTTGCGCGCTGAATGGTCTCACAGGCCTCAGATCTGAGTTATGTTGTCCAAATTCAAAAAATCCAATCAAATACAAATAGAACTATCATACCTTATCGTTTATGATTAGTTTGATACCTTCAGAATAAGAGGGCATAGCATAAGTTTCCCCTAATATATATTTGTAATTCTTTATCGTTAATTTACCCATGATTTGTAGAATAAGGCTAACTGAAATTTGCTGTGCATGAATCAACCATATACTTGAGGTCATTTTCCATCTTATATTTCTTCAAGATATAATTATTGAAAAATGTTGCGGTTAAGTGAGTTCTGTTAATACTCCCTACTAACTGATTCCGTTGAATTCGGACAAACGATCCCACGAGAATCACGTCAAAGCTGAGCTCGCTAATAATGATTAAGCATCTCACTGCTGAGGTGGAATGGTCAAATACAGATGAGACACTGTATGTTCTGATGAGATTCAATATCAAATTATTATAATTATTATTTTTTAGCTAAGGTTCATGGATGAGTGAAAAATACACTAAATGATTATGTACTGATTGTTTATAAAAGGACTTCCGAAGAAACCAAATAAATGTAAAGTGCAGCGTGCTCATAAAACAATTGAATCACATTATTTCCGGAAATACATATTATACAATTTCCTTATGTTTAAAGTCAATGGGATAAGTATATGTACTATGTGCTTCAATTATTGTATCGAGTGATATGATTATGCTATTCTAGGAAAGCTTTTGTGATTATATTTTTCACACAAGTTTATTTTAAATTCAGGGCGCTAGTGTAGCTTAAAAAATTATGCTAGCTTGATACATCTAAAGATAATGTTAACGGAAAAACGTGTTATTTATATCTACACAAACCACTATCGTAAGGGCCAAGAGAGATAGATATTGTGTATCTTAGAAGAAAAAAATACTTCTATTAATGTATTGGGCTAATTACATAACAGGTTAAAAGATCATCCAATTGCAAATGAAAGTTATAATCTAATGTTTTCTATTAACTAAGATGACATCGATGGATGAAACTGCATTCAGCGGAATAAGAGTAGAGCAACAACACAAAAAATATTATTCTTTTCAATATCTGAAGATTAATTATTGCTTTCAGAAGGTAGAAGCCCCAAATTCATTCATAGATTTTCATTGCGTTGTATATCCATGCATTTTGGATATATATATATATATATATATATATATATATATATATATATATATATATATATATATATATATATATATATATATATATATATATATATGTATATATATATATATATATATATATATATATATATATATATATATATATAACTATTTCTATACATATATATAAATGTATGTAGGTATATATATATATATATATATATATATATATATATATATATATATATATATATATATATATATATATATATATATATAAATGTATGTAGTTATATATTTATTTATATATATATATATATATATATATATGAATATGATTATATATATGTATATATATAGATATATATATATATATATATATATATATATATATATATATATATATATATATATATATATAAATATATATATATATATATATATATAAATATGTATATATATATATATATATATAAATATATATATATTTGTATATATATATATATATATATATATATATATATATATATATATATATATATATATATATATATATATACATATATAAATATATATATATATATATATATATATATATATATATATATATATATATATGTCCTAATGTATGTATGCAGAGATGTCATGTACGACAAGGTAATTGAACTCAATGTTTATGAGTATTCCACAAAAATCTATGTCTCAGCTTATTAGTGCAGAGGTTGCAATTTAGTAGCGAAGGGAGTTTTAGTTGCCGGTGGGCGCTCAAGTTGACAAGTCCCTCACCTGAGAGGGTAGTTGTGTATAGTGTACTTACGAATGAACCTTTTGTAATAAATGAAGAAAACCAATATTCTGATGACTCATTATCCGTCTACCCGGGTCATGTTGCTGTCAGGTGTAAGAAATACGTCTGTTTGTGTATGCTGCGAGCCGGTGAAATAAAAGTTCAAGATGCGTAGATACACAAGGACTAACATAGCAGACGCTGCTGCTGCAGGAGATAAGAAAGAAGGAGCAGTGGGATATAGCATTGCTGATGAAGAATATAAACAGGAAATTAGAACGCAAGAATTGTAAAATAAGTTAGATAATTTGCAACAGTTACTGAACAGACTGTTGGTGGAACGGGAACAGGAGAGGTGCGCAAGCACAGCATATCCGACGTACATAAACGAAGTTCAAACGCACACGAGTGAAAATACACATGTACAGCCGAGTGAAGATACGCAAATCGGTGTTCAAAATTTGCCAGAACTCCAGGCAAGTGTTAGGCCTTTTGATGATCAACGGCCTAACGAAGGGTTTTAATCGATTGAAGTGTTTTTGAGAGACTGAAGTAGCTACATATGGATAGTTGGAAAGGGAAAAAACTATTCCAGCAATTGGATTGCTGAAAGATGCTCCGGCAATGGAAGTAACATGTTGGCCACAAGAAAGTTTAAGAAGTTATACTGAAATAAAACGACGTTTAATTCAGAAGTATGTCTTACCTGATGCGAGAAAGGGAAACCTAAAAGAAAATTAAAAACCCAAAATACGGGAAGGTGAATCCGTTTTTAGTTTTGCAACTGGCATTTTTTGGGATTGCGATTTGTTTGCTACCTGGAGTGCCAATCTCCCTGAAGGTGATAAAAAGGCAATTGCCCGTAAACATATTCACAGATTGGTAAACCCGTAATTAAGTGGATATTTGTTCGATGACAATCGCTCGTTAGCAGACGTAGTGAGTGCGATACAAAACATTTTAGACAGTTTGTCAGAAGAAAAAAGGACTGGGAATAATGGGGCCGATTCCGAGAAGTTGGCAGCCATAAGAGGCAGTCGACCCCTGAAGAGAGGTAAGGGGGAATGCAGTCAGTAGATTAGCAGTCTTCAAATGTTGACACAGCAGGGGAGAGAGGCCCCGACGAGTGGATTGCCCCACCCAAGGATCCCCCCGCTGTTACACTTGTCAGGTCTATGGTCATCTATCTCGAGAGTGCCCAGCAAAAAACGCCTAGGGCAGGTGGGCTGTGGCACACGCACACCTCCCCCCGCCCAACGTCCAAGGAAAAGGAAACAGAGGGAGGGGGAGACGTGGGAGTTCGATGCCCCCCCCCCCCCCCCTGCATGACATCACAAGCAGTAGCCGAGGAAGCAGTGATGACAGACGTGACAGAGCAGGCACTGGGACCTCCATCGGTAACCCCAACCTCACCCCCACAGCACTAGAGGGCAGCGGCATTGCAGCTGAGGTCATTGGTCCGTGCCCCATATCTCATAATGGCCGTCTAGGAATGTAAGCAGCGAGGATCGACCTGCAAGATAAATCCATTCAAGCGCTGATTAACACAGGAGCCAGTGTTTCATTGATTAAAAAAAATTCTCCTCAAATCCACTACAGCCAGCGGCATCCATTGTTCTTGAAACGCTAGGAGGAAATAAACTACACATAAGCCATACAACAATCGTCCAATTTAAGGTGGGGTCTGTGAAGTTGACACATGATTTTTTTGTACTGCCCACCTTGGGAATTCCAGGAATCATTGCTATTTTAGGAATAGATTTTATCTCTAATAATCAAATTTGCTTTTTTGGGGGAAAAGATACAATAGCAGTAAAAGCAGGAGGGTATATTTTGCCGATAGAAAGTCAAGAGACAGTAAGTGCGTGTGTTAGCTCGGAGAGATATTTAAGTAGGGTAACAGCTGTACCTGAGAGAGGAGAAGTGTTGTCTCTCCAGACCCTTACAAGCATATCTATGACCCCGTGTCGCCCTCTTGCGGAATGAACCAAGGCAGTTGTTAAACCCCATGACAATTGGGCCCATGTGATATTAGAGGGCTTGACAGAAAATAAAGAGAACAGAGCTGATATAACGATAGTTAATTTGTCAAATAAAGGAGTTGTTTTAGGAAGTGATTCTGTGTGTGAATTAGAGTTATGTGAAATTACTTATAATGGGATGTTGGGAGCCACAACTCCAGCCGACACAGATGAACGCACTCAGAATTAGATTATGCAAGCGCGTAAATTATGTCCGTCAGAATATCAGCCTGTAGTTACTGATATTGTCAATAATTATTCCGATGTAATTGCAAATGGAGATGAGCCACCCGAGAGAATCGATCTATTTCCCTTTAGCATTGAAACTGGGCAGGTGGCGCCGATCAGGTCAAGGCCTTATAAGGTATTCATTCATTTCCAGGGAGAGATAGAAAAGGAAATTAATAAATTAACGGAACATGGGATAATCGAGGAGAGCGAAGCCCCCTGGGGTTCTCCAATTGTAGCTGTTAGGAAAAAGGATGGCTCGGTAAGATTGTGTGTGGATTATAGGAAGTTGAATGCAGTCACTAAGGATAATGCATTTCCATTGTCCTCGATCGAACAATTACTTCTGAAAGTACGTGATAGCAAATATTTTATATCTGTTGATTTGAAATCTGGATACTATCAAATACCCATTCAGGGAGAAAGTTAATGTAAAGCGGCATTCATATCTAACGATCAATTAATTCAGTTTAATTTTCTTCCTTTTTGGTGTTAAAAATGCTCCAAGTCATTTTTCTAGAGTAATGATGGCGGTTTTGTCACCCATAATTGGCCATAATGTTCTTGTTTGTTTAGATGATATCATAATTACAGGGAAAACAGCCAAAGAACATAATAATAATATTTGTAAAGTTTTAGAAGCATTGCAACGTAATGGTATGAAAATTAATTTGTCAAAGTGCAAATTTTTCTGTAAACAGGTCGAATTTTTAGGTCACATAATATCCCCAGAAGGTATCCAACCCTTCCCCAGTAAAGTAGCGGCTATTAGAGATTTCCCCTGGCCATGTAACTCTAAGGAAGTACCTGGATTCCTAGGACTTGCTGGGTATTACCGTAAATTCATAAGAGGTTTTGGAGAGATAGCGATACCCTTAGATTCTTTAAAGAAACAAAAAGTAATAAATTGGGGAGAGGAAGAAGAAATGGCCTTTAACCATTTGAAAGCTGCCTTAACTAGCAATAAATTACTCACATATCCTAGATTTGATAACCCGTTTTTAGTGACAACAAATGCGAGTAGTGTAGCTATTGGTGGCGTAGTTTCTCAACGAGATGATAAAGGCAGATAGCGACCCATTTATTTTGCTTCCCGGTCGTTAAAAGGGGCAGAAAAAATTATAGTACACCGAATCGAGAGGCTTTGGCTATTCTTTTGGTTCTAGAGTGGCATCGGTTCTTTTTATTAGGTCAGTCGATTAAGTTGCAATGTGATCATCGCCCCTTACGTGATTTGTATTATGAAAATGATTTGACGTCTCGACAATCGAGATGGATTCAGAGAGTGTTAGAGTTCAATATAAAGGGTTTTCACCACATAGAAGGTAAAGCTAACAAGATAGCTGATGCTCTCTCTAGAGGTGGAGTAATAGGAGTAACAACTGGGGTACAAAAGCGGAACGAAGAACGTAGCCAAAATATTGAAGACCCCCCATCATAATAGAGAAAATAGAGAACGGGATGAGAACCCTCGCAATGCGCATGT
>NC_090737.1:69134113-69141613 GCF_036898095.1 Palaemon carinicauda
ACTCCCCTGCGCAAACAAACAAACAAAATCGATGAAACGTAATTATTAGCCTGAAAATACAGAATACCAGATTAGTGCCTATCTCTTTTCTTAGCTTATAAAACTTATCGTACCTGACACCTCTAAAGCTTAGTAGATTAACCTTAACTCAGTCTAGGGTACCACTCATACACCAGCCTGTAGCGCCTAAAAAACGGCTGTGTTGTGCTACAGACCCGTGAGCCCATGACCCTTCTAATTAATCAATCATTTAGAAAGTACCAGTGATCACCCTCACCTTTTAACCTTACAGATCCCATATACTATACCCAAAACATTATAGTCTTCTGTAAACAAACCATGATTAATAAATTTTAAATATACATTTGCTTCTACTCACTACGTGCCCACTTCAACAGCACACACACCATAATTAGAACGATACAGATACTACCTTTAATAACTGCATAGCCCTCTGTCAATCAACTAATATTCAACGCTGCGAGAGAGAAAATCGGCAACAATGTTATCTTTTCCTGGGATGTGGGAAAATTCTAAATTCCACTCTTGCAGCATGAGACTCCACCTCATCAATCTTTGATTTTTATTCTTGTATCTGCTGATGAAGGTCAGGGGATTATGATCCGTCAAGACCTTAATAGGTGTATCTGAGGAGGAAAGATAAACCTGAAAATGGTTAATAGCAAATACTAAAGCCAGAGTCTCTTTCTCCACAGTGGAATACCTACGTTGGGCGGAGGACAATTTTTTTGAAAAGAATGCGACAGGATGAGAAACTCCCTGCTCGTCATTCTGCAACAACACCGCTCCTACACCAACGTCACTTGCATCTGTGGCAAGAGAAAAAGGAAGGTCAAAATCAGGAGCTCTTAAGACAGGGAAATTAATTAATACTCTTTTTAAATTATCAAAAGCCCTTTGTGTTTCATCAGTCCAGACAAAAGCTACCTTCTTTCTTAAGAGATTAGTCAAAGGATCGGCGATGTCAGAAAAATTTCTAACAAACCTTCGGTAGTAACCACCCAACCCAAGGAATCTTCTGACATCCCTCCTGCACTTAGGGATTAACATTTTTTCAATACATTCGATATTTGCTTGCTTAGGAGCAACTTTACCATTACCAACTTCATGACCCAAATATACGACCCTCGCCTTTGCGAATTCACTTTTCTTTAAATTAATTACTAAACCTGCTTTCTTCAAAACCTCAAACAGGGCCCTAATACGTTTTAAATGAGTTTCCCAATCATTACTATAAATAACAATATCATCAATATAAACTACACACCCCTCTAAACCATAGACTAAAGTATTCATTAACCTCTGAAAGGTGGCAGCCGCGTTCTTCATACCAAACGGCATCACTTTACATTGAAACAGTCCCTGGGGTGTTACGAAAGCGGACAGGGCCCTTGCCCGCTTCGAAAGAGGAACCTGCCAATAACCTTTCAGCAAATCGAATTTACTAATGTACTTGGCCTTACCCATACGATCAATACAATCCTCAATTCGTGGTAATGGGTAACAATCAGACTTAGACACTTCATTCAATTTACGGTAATCAAAACATAACCTGAAATTACCGTCGGGTTTCTTTACCAATACAACAGGTGATGACCAAGGACTTTGACTAGGTTCAATTAGGTCATGTTTTAGCATATAATCAACTTCCTTCGCTATAACCTCATTTTAAAAGGGATTCAACCTGTAAGGCGCTCGTTTCACAGGAGTGGCACTACCTACGTCCACGTCATGTTCAAGGACATTAGTCCTTCCCGGTACATCCGAAAATAATTCCTTATAATTAAATACCAATTTCTTTAAAGACTTTTGTTCTTCATTACTTAAATGAGAAACCATACCAGAAAAATGTTTCAAAGAATTCTTATTATCTGAACGCCATTCACTTCCATTAAAACAATTATCATCAATACTTTCACCCTCTGAAAAAAAAAAAAGTTTATCGTTCTCGGAAACTACAGCATTCCCTATGGTTGCCACGGGAATGACTTTCTCCCGTTCTACATAAGCCTTCAACATATTTATGTGACAAAGCTGAAAAGGTTTCCTTCTCTCGGGAGTCTCTACTAAATAATTAACTTCACTAATTTTTTTCAGAATTTTCCAAGGACCTGAAAAAGATGCTTTCAATGGATTTCCAGGAATGGGTAACAAAACCAAAACTTTGTCGCCTACCGCAAAGTCACGTGCTTTAGACCTTCTGTCAAAAAAGTACTTCATTCTTTTTTGGCTACACAATAAATTTTCACCTGCTAATTTCCAAGCCTTTGTTAACTTATCACCTAGATTAGACACATAATCTAATAAATTGATCTCAGGGACGTCTCCCTCCCAGGACTCTCGAACAACATCAAGAGGACCTCGAACACAATGGCAAAACACAAGGCTGAAAGGCGAAAAACCTAAAGACTGACTTGGGACAGAACGAAAAGCGAACAACAAATAAGGTAATTCCTTATCCCATTCAGAACCATTAATCAAACAATATTTCTTTACCATCGATTTCAGGGTTTGATGAAATCTCTCCAGAGCTCCCTGACTTTCTGGATGATATGGAGAAGAGGTCACATGTTTTATATTTAACTCTGCCATTTTATCTCTGAAATACCTGCTAACAAAATTAGAACCACAATCCGATTGAATAATTTTAGGCATCCCAAACCTGGTAAAAAAGTCAATTAGTACATCTACAATTTTAACACTTTTTATCGTACGTAGTGGTATTGCCTCGGGATATCGAGACATCCTATCCATGATAGTCAAAATATATTCATTTCCACTACGAGTCCTTGGTAATGGTCCAACAATATCAATAATGACCTCCGTGAAAGGTTCGGAAACCACTGGAATAGGACATAGAGGCGCTTTTGGAATAAGCTGATTAGGTTTACCGACCTTCTGACAAACGTCACAGCTATTGACAAACTTCTTTACGTCCGCCTTCAACTTCGGCCAATAATAATTCATTAACAACTTGCCAGAAGTCTTATGAATGCCAAAATGTCCGGCCAAACCACTTTCATGCGCCAATGATATCAACTCATCCCTGTAAACAAATGGAACCATTATCTGTTTCAAAATTTCATAATCAAAGTTATCAGCCTCCATAGGCCTAGTCAACCTATATAAAATATTATTAATTATTTTAAATTTGGGACCGGTTATATCAGTCACCTCACCTGACTCAATAGGGAGATCCCGAAAATCCTTTTTCTGAGCTTTGATTAGCTCTTCAATAGTCCAATTCAGTTTGTCCTTCAAAATCCCAAGATCTACAACTACGCTATCACTACGTTCTAAACTACTTAAATCTAGATCAATTGTTGACTCTGCAGCGTCAACAACTTTAGCACTAGAACGAGTAACTGCTGCTACTTCACTATCAGGGTTTATCAGTATGGGACAAGTATTATTCTTCAGAGCAACATCATTCATTATCACAACATCAACATTTTTAACCGGAAATTTATCAACGATGGCCAATTTCAAATTTCCTGCAAAGGAAGGGCTGATTAAATTAAAAGTTTCCATGGCATACGATTTTACCGTATCAGGAAAACCAGCCAATAACACAAATTCCCCACTTTTTGGTACAAAATTGCAAGGTAATGCCTCCCTTAATAACAAAGACTGAGCTGCACCGGTATCACGCAAAATACGCACACGTCTTTTCTCGGACGAATTGGCGAAAGAGACACTACCGAAGGACAAATATCTGTCAAAACAACCAGGTAGTCATTGATCAGCGGATGTTGTTGGGGTAGGTTCTCTCTCTCTCTCTCTTCCATACCCATCACTGGCCTAACATTAGCATTTTGTGAGTTTCTAAATGCATAACACATGCTCTTTACGTGCCCCTTCTTATTGCAAAAGAAGCACGTCAATGTTTTCAATTTCTCGGGATTATATATCTTAGGTCTATTATTCCTGTTAGGAGAAAAATTGATATTAGTATTGGCATTGCCCTGATCATTACCTCTATAATTATTTCTAGTAAACATCCCTGCATTATTATTATTATTATTATAATTATTATTCCTACTTACTTTACCCCATCCAGACTTAACAATTTTTGTTACTCCCCCTAACTCACTCTTATGAGACAAATAATACTCATCACTAGCGATGGCTACCTCCTGAATGGTCTCTAGTTTTAACTCTTCGAGGTGAACCTTCAGTTTATCCGGAACACACCTCTTGAACTCCTCCACCAACATTAACTCCTTCAATTTCTCAAAATTTACCACTTCCTTGGACTTGAACCAATCACTAGCATATTGTTCCTTCGATCTTGCAAATTCAATAAAAGTTTGCTCCCTACTTTTTTCCAAGTTCCTGAAGCGTTGCCTATAGGCTTCAGGGACTAACTCATAGGCCTTCAAGACGATAGCCTTCACGCACTCATAATCTGATGACAGATCCTCCTCCAGAGTTACATACACCCTCTGAGCTCTTCCAATCAATTTACTTTGTATAAGAGTGGTCCAATACTCTTGGGGCCACTCCAACCTTGCTGCAATCCTCTCAAATGATACAAAAAACTCTGCAATATTGTCTTCCTCAAATTTAGGCACAAATTTGAGAGCCTGCGCTAAATTAATAGCAGGCGTTACTGACCTATTTGGGGAAGGGGGAGAGGAAGAAGAGGAACCTGAGTTTTTCATGGCAATCTCATGCTGCCTCTCCTTTTCTCTTTCCTCCGCCTTAAACTTTTCTATATCAAACTCCATCTGCCTCAGAGCAATTTGCCTATCCAAAATTTCTACAGACAACAGTGCTTTATCAGGTTTCACTTGTTCCCCACCAGCCTTTACAGTTTTAACACCTTCATAAATTTGCAATAGCAATACACCCTTTCTTATTGACACATCATATTCCAATTCAAAATGTTCTGCTACAATTTCCAAATCTTCCCTATTCAACTCTGCAAGCCTTTCTTGCCACCCCTCTCCGCTAAGGAGGTCTAGTACATTAACCATGATGACCACTATTATTCACACAATACTAAATTACAAAAAAAAACCCCGAGGAGGTGAAAATCTGCTGCCTGAAAAACAACCCCAAGAATTTACTTTGCACATACACCGGTGAATACTTAGGAACGAAAAGATCCTGGCAAGGTCGCCATTTTGTGATGGCTGGCTTGACCACCACACAAAAACACTAAACTTTTCAAACAGTATTCACTTAAGAACCATACTAAGTCCACAAAAGGTGGAATAGTATACAATTTCAATAAGAGTGCAAAGTCAATTCAAGGGGACAAAGAAAATACCACAAAAATATACTTAATTTTAATACACAAGTTTCAGACAGAAATAACACCTGAACCTTAACAATACAGTAATTAATGATAAACACTCACTCTTAAACTCCCTGTAAAAGAAAACAATTACACAATTAAAGAAAGGTCATCAACACAAGCATACAAAAAGGGGAGAGGGTCCAGAAAGGAGGAGGCAAACGAAAAGTAAGAATATCCTAGCAAATACACACTAAATATCCCTAACAAATTCCTCATACACTTCTAGGGGTCTCCTCAAAGAGGACAATAAACTCTCCAGCTGGAGGCTTATTCCAGGTGGCAGAAAACCAGGATCCAAAACAATGGTGTTGAATGCTCTAATATTGCAGACCGCTCAGGAGTACAGGTCGTGGGCCCGGCACACAAATATAACAATCAAAATTTTTACCTTGGGGCAGAGAGGTCCCCTTGGCTTTTACTGAACCAAGGGCAGTACACTATATATAGGACAAAAATCCTTAATGCAGAGCGAGGATATCCTGAAAAAGCTAAACAGCTTCACAACGCAGCTCTGCAATGGCGATGAATAATATAAATCCAGCAGCAATTATCGTGCCCTTCAAGGTTGGAGGCTCAGAAACACACTGAGGCCAACTCCTCCAAGCGAAAACCTCCATACCTCGGATAATGAAGGAGAGCTGCCACGTAACCAACACAACTTGAAAATATAAAATAGTCGTTAGCCAATAATAAACACCAAGATAACCACCGGTGAGGAGACAAAAAGCTAATAAAGAAAAAATACAACACTTCTATACTTAACATTAAAAGTCTAATAACTTAAATAATTCAGAAATTAATGACAACTAAGTTACAATATATATATATATATATATATATATATATATATATATATATATATATATATATATATATATATATATGTATATATATATATATATATATATATATATATATATATATATATATATATATATGCATATATACATATATATATATATATATATATATATATATATATATATATATATATATGTGTGTGTGTGTGTGTGTGTGTGTGTATCAGCGTACATAAACCGTCAACAATGACTGTTGGATATATAAATAGGTATGGAAACTCGCACACACCGATTCTATGCGATTTACCTTTCATAACTACAACCTGTTGGTTTGGAAATTTGCGGGAGATGGTGGTTTCCAAGTGCACCACCCGGGGTACCTCATCTCTAAATTGTATGTCTACTCCCACTGCCCCTACCCAAAGCAACAACAGCAAATATTACCGATTCTGAAACACTGCAGAAAAAAGGCCTGAAACGTGTCATTTCATATCAGAGATTTGGCCATTTTTCATCACCACGCTGGCCATTGTGGATTGGTGACAGTGGGTTGAATTTTGTATGATATCTCACAGTAAACCAACCTAGTATGGATAACCTTGTCTAGTACAGATTTTCTGGTCATGGTGGTATGCAAACCCTTTCACCACTTTAAGATATACCCGCTCAAAAATAACGGCTAAATATTCAGATAGATATGCACACCCACACATACATATGGAAATATACATTATTTTTATATCTTCTTTTGACCTTCTTATTCCTACTATATAGCGAAGTCGACTGCATATGTAAACAACCTCCATATATTTCTACTTCTATTTGTTTCTTCTCATTCACCCAGTCCCACCCAACCCATAGCCCTCCTATCCATTTCCTTGAGGGGGATACTCTGATGCCCAAACCCTTAAATCCCAGGTTATTTCTATGTTTTATCTGAATCTGTTTATACTAAAAGATGTTTTTTCTATATTTATTAGTTTTGTTTACTGTATTTTTTCTGATATATCTTAATATACTTCATCCTATTTCATTATAATTTTATTGTTTTTTTAAACATAAACTAAATTTTATTGTCTTATCATATTAGTGTTCATGTATTAGTCTGGATGCCGGAAAAAAAGTTTCCCGCAACTGATATATATATATATATATGTATATATATATATATATATATATATATATATATATATATATATATATATATATATATATATATATATATATATATATAAATATAAATATATATATATATATATATATATATATATATATACATATATATATATATATATATATATATATATATATATATATATATATATATATATATATATATGTGTGTGGTTGTTTGTGTGTTTCTACTTTAAGTAT
>NC_090737.1:69146613-69166613 GCF_036898095.1 Palaemon carinicauda
TATATATATATATATATATATATATATATATATATGTATATATATATATATATATATATATATATATATATATATATATATATATATATATATATATATATATATATATATATATATATTTATATATATATATATATATATATATATATATATATATATGTGTGTCTACATATACATGTATGTATATATTTATTTATATGCACATGCATATATGTGTTAATGTGGTACTGTTATAAACACACATTAGTTTTCCAATCAAATGTCTCTTCAATGTGGTGTAATGTTTAGACTTGGCAGGTTACTTCTTCTGAATAAGTCTAAGTAAGTTAACTTTAAAACAGTTTATTTCTTTAAAAACAGTTATTAACATCTCCATCACAGGAGTATAGATGGTTTGGTCGGATGACCATTCCGTATGACAGCTTGACCAGAAAGTGACTAAAATATCCATATTGATGTTAAAGTCTAATTAGTTATCTCAGCACTTAATGATATATTGTAAACACAACATTAATACCGGAAGGTACTTAGATCCGTTGAGAGACAACTCTTTCTCACGGCTTGGTTGTGTTTACTCTTCATGAAAAATGTTACATTGCAATTGAATAGCAGTGTCTTGAGTTTCGCATCCTGTTTATGACTGAATTGGCATTTTCACGCTCGCTCCTAATTTCTACATTGACCTTTTAGGTCATGGATTTATACATTGAATTTTACATACATTACATTAGCTTGGTCAGCTACCTTCAATTAATTGAACTCTACTGACACGTTCAAAATATGTTTACTAGGAGTGTGACTGGATATATATATAATATATTTTTTTTTAACTTCAGCCATAAACAAACGATGATGGATGAATGTTCAAATAGGTACATTTAAAAAAAAAATACACACCTAACAGATATTGCCAAAACAAAGAAAAATGCATGAGAAATACAGATCATATATATGGTACATTGCTAGCCAATGATTATATGGTACCAAAAAAAAAAATACTGATGTACATATGATTCGGTAACTTGTAAAGAATAGTTGTCACATTTGTCAAAAATACAGATCATTATAATACGGTAACTAATAAAGAATATTTGTTACCTTGGTAAAGATATAATTTTAGTGCACAAACACGAATTCCTGGTACGTACACGCACCTCGGTTTCGTATATACATATATATATATATATATATATATATATATATATATATATATATATATATATATATATATATATATATATATATATATATATATATATATATATATATATATATTATTTTTATATATAGGGCTTATATATTTTATTGGATGCCCATGGATTCTTTATTTTAACATTTAGGGCTTATATATTTTATTAGATGCCCAAAAAATGATTTATATTTTAAATGCTTTTGAAATGTTTTTAAAATGTTTTTTTAAAATGCAAATGTTCAAGAGTCTCTTCAACTACATATTACTAGTGTACTAACTGCTTTTCGTGCTCAACACTTTTCCAAGATAATTGTACTCCTTTGAGCGAATGAAGGGGCCAGTTTCAAACAGCTTTAAATTGAAATAAAATAGAAGTTTTGTCTGGACATGGCAAAACTTTCTGTTTGATCTCCAACTTATTTTTTCTTAACTTACGGCAAACAAAGATGTTAACGGCGATAAATATCATCACCGTAACGCTGATTGCTGCTAGTAACACGTAGAAAACAAAGATCTGCATAAGTCGGTGTCAGGTGGTCCATCTCGGTTAATTTCATCAACCACTTAGCCACTCGTGCGCTGTATGGGAGAGATAAAGATGGGATTGTAGTCGACCATGAGATGTTTGCGAAGTAGGCCCATTCTCTGATGATAGACTTGATTCCTCGGACCGTGTAATTCGTGGACGTACCGATACAACCATCTGCTGCAACGAAGATTTGGGAATAGGACGTGGATCCGTCTGGGCATGATACATTGAAGCCGGCCTTACCGTATCGTATCCACGAGCCGTTGTTCAGTCTGCAATTGAACTTATTATCGTCAAAGGGATAAAGCTTTTTCAGACAATTTTCATATGTATGGGAGAGAGCACCGTCTAGTCGACCATGTGAAGTTCACAAAGTAGGCCCGTTCTCTGATGATAGTCTTGATTCCTCGGACCGTGTAATTCGTGGACGTACAGATACAACCATCTGCTGCAACGAAGATTTGGGAATAGGGCGTGGATCCGTCCGGGCATGATACATTGAAGCCGGCCTTGTCGTATCGTATCCACGAGCCGTTGTTCAGTCTGCAATTGAACTTATTATCGTCAAAGGGATAAAGCTTTTTCAGACAATTTTCATGTGTATGGGAGAGAGCACCGTCTAGCACTATACCTAACTCGCATGAATCCATTGAGTTTTTATGGAATTCAATGGAGTCAGCTGTACATAATTTTTTATTCATTGCGTCTGAACAGTGAGTTAATTGATTTAAGTCTTGAATGACCGTATATGTTTCCTTGTCTGGGGAAATCAATACGTGTCCTGTCAAACTGGATATTACTGGGTTTGAGTTATTCGTCATGAAAGTCGGAAATGGTGATATCCTGTAAGATTGCCAGGCATCGGAAGAATCAAAGGGAAATGTAATCATAATCCTGTGATTTTCAACGCTTACTGTAATTAGGCTGTAATAAAATTCTAACCTACGTGCGTCTAACAAAGGAATATAACCTAATTTCTCCCGTCCGTTCTCCAAAATTAACGTTAAGTCTCTTATCGGCAACAAATGCAGTGACAGTACACCTTTAGTCGCTAACGTAATAGCTTCCACATAGTCTTTTGATTTCTCAATGAAATGTGCAATTCTATTATGGATATGATCTATTTTTGAATTATAATATGTTAACGTTGCCAACAAATCTTGTACTTCCATAATCTGACTGATATTACTAGAATGTTCGTTCACCAAACTCATAATTTGATTGATTGAAGCTAACTGATTCCTTAGTTCTGATAAAATCAATTCATTTTCATGAGTCAAAAACTCAATTTTCTTAATTTGATTACTAATCTTAAGACGATTGGAAATCCCTAAGCCTAAACTTGCAACAGAACCAAAGATGTTTAGTGCAGCAAATATAAACGGGTTACGCTTTTCAAGGTTATTGTGTCTTACTGTCCACATCAAAAGGTCACGAGCCAAAGATTCGGCCTTGTAATTCTTATTTTGCAAGTCATCGGAGAGCATCTCTGCAACTTTTAGTGTCGATGCAAGCGAACTCTCTGTATTAAAAAGAAAGTGTCTTCTATGCATTTCATTTAATGAAGCAGTAAACCTTGAAATTGCGCTCTTTAAGCTAGTGACGTCATTCTCTGGGAGAAAAATTGCTTGCATGCGTACTTCAACAACTACGTTACTTGATGTAATAAAAACGTCTTCTTGTCTCTCTACTATAGTGCCATATTTAAAATCTATACTTTTAGTTTTAGAGCTCTTCCCACCCGAGAAAAATGTCTGAGCGAACAATATCACTCCTAACAAAAAAAACTTCATCTTGGAAACCTGTAACGAGAAAAATATATGTAATTACTCCTGTATTAAGAAGAAAAAAATGTTAACATATAAATTTCATAGATAAAAAAAAAAATTACCTCACTTCCTTCTCTCTTATTTTAATTTCTTATGTGAGCCAACAATACAATTCTCTCATCAGTGGGTTGGGATACGTTTTGAACTCTAAACCTATTGACCGTTAATGTTTCAAAAATGTTAAATGGGCCTTCAAACTTAGGTGTTAGTTTATAATTGAGTCCTTTACGTACATTTACCTGTATGTATACATTATCACCCACGATATATGTTTTAGTTGGCTTCGCTATTTTATCATGATTCCTTTTCATTATAATTTGTGATTCTTCTAAATTCTTTCGAAGGATATCAAAACGACTTTTGCTTGCATTTATACATTCTTTTAAAGGATTTGATAAATTAGTTGTAGGCGTTAATACATGGAAAGGCGTTCTAACTGGGGTACCAAACAATGCCCCGTGCAGCGACATTTTAATTGATATATGATATGAATGATTCAGAGTACTTAGTACCGTAGGTATTGCAATATCCCAGAAGGGGTCTGATCCCCCTAGTGTTAATCTTAATATGTTTAAAACCTTCCTATTCACTCTTTCCACTAGCCCATTTGACTCTGGGTGATAGATCATGCTATTGATTTTCTTTATGCTAAGGAATTCACACAATGAGGTAAGAAAGTGATTATTAAATCCCCCACCCGAGTCTGAGATTATCATGTGTGGAATTCCATGTTTACAAATGTAACACTCGTAAAACTTCCTAGCGCATTCAATCGTAGTTTTAGTTTTAAGCGCTATTAGTTCTGTATATCGAGTCAAAGCATCTACAATTACTAAGAGGTGCTTATCTCCTCTGTCTGACTCATAAAATCCTGTTAATAAATCTAAATATATCCTTTCAAAGGGTTGATTGGGCACGGGATAAGCCCCTAGGCTGACAGGTGTTTTCATGTGCCCTTTGTTTTCCTGACAAGTGCGACAATTAGCTATGTGTTTTTTTTATATCTGTAAGCATCGTATGCCAATAAAACAATGATTTGGCTTTCTGTGACATTATGGAGAACCCCGGGTGTCCATGCAATGGATTTGCATGCAACCAATTTAGGAGAGTGGATATAAGTGAGATTGGTACCACTACCTGGTCGTTAGTCACATGTGGTGTATTGCGGGTTTTCCTTGTTATGGATCTACACAGAGTATTGTCTTTGATTATATAATTCTGCTGCGTATACTTAATATATTCCCTTTCCTTAGGATTTCCTGCCAAAGCATTTATAATTTTTTCTAATTTCTGATCTTTTCTTTGCTCAGTCTGTAATAATTCAGCGCTCCAGCCCAGATCTTCTTGTTCAGATATAGTTTTAACAATACGCATGGATATATATATCTATATATATCTATTAATTCAGCTAATGGCTCCGTACAAGATGACACGGGGTTGCGTGATAATGCATCAGCAATGATATTTGCTTTCCCTGGTGAATACCCGATTCTCGCGCCAAAATCTTGGATGATCAAATGCCACAGAGTTCGTTTGGGGCTGTGACTAAAGCCTTTAAAGAAGTCGGTTAGGGGTTTATCATCAGTAAGAACCTTGACGGGATAACCGTATATTATGAACTTAAAATGTACTTGTGAATTAACAATAGCTAGTCCTTCCTTGTCTATTACTGCATACTTACTTTCGGAAGTTCTCAGTTTTCGAGAATAAAAAGCTATCGGGAAAAGTTGTTTTTCATATTGCTGAAGCAATACCCCTCCTACTCCTAAGTCTGAGTCGTCTGTTGCAATGAAGAATTCCTTACCGAAGTCAGCAAATTTTAAGATAGGAGAACTACACAGTTCAACTTTTAAGGTATTAAACGCCTGTTGATGCTGCTCAGACCATATGAAATCTACGCCCTTCTTCATAAGATCAGTTAGGGGAGCGGCTATTATTGAATAATTGCGTATAAATCGCCTATAATATCCACTACACCCCAGAAATTGCTGTATTCCCTTGACATTAGTAGGTATCGAAAAGTTACGGATAGCTGACACCTTATCGTGGACTACTTTAATTAAGACCTTGGCTAGACACCGTAAAACCCAAGTAGACAAATTCTGTTTTGAAAAATTCACACTTACTAATAGTTACCCTTAAGTTATGTTGTCTTAGTCTCTCTAGTACTAGTTCTAGTTTACGTAGATGTTCTTCTAAGGTATTGGAAAATATTACAAGGTCGTCCATATAGGCATGCAATATATCCCCTAGCAGGTCTCCAAACACTATGTTAATCATTCTTGTAAATGTTATGGGAGCACAATGTAACCCAAAAGGCATACGTAAAAATTCATAATGTCCCCTGGCTGTGCTGAAGGCTGTGTATGGGATACTATTTTCTTCTAATGATATCTGGTGAAAGCCTTTAAGTAAGTCCAAACTAGTAAAATATTTATTCTGACCTAACAAAGATAAAATATCGTCAGTACATGGCAAGGGGAATCGATCACGGATCGTTTCCTCATTCAAGCGATGGAAATCTACTCAGATACGCCATGTTCGATCTTTTTTCGGTACAACTATTAATGGAAAATTATAAGGGCTGTTCGATTTCCTAATGACTCCTTCTTCTAGCATTTTACCTACTTCATCATTTATCTCATTCTGGAATTTCATAGGGAGTCTGTACGAGGGTACATAGATAATTTTCTGCTTGTCCTTTAACCATATTTGATGTTCTATGACATCTGTCTTTCCTAAGGATCCATCCGTTGTGGAAAAAACATCATGATATTCAGTTAAAAGTCCAAAAAATTTCTGCTGAATTTCCTCTTCTTGAATGTCTTTATTGATTTTATTTTTAATAGATTGCAAAAGGGATTCATCCGCAACTGATTGAGCGTGATTGATTTCAGCGACTGTAAGAATACGATGTTTATAAACTTCTACATCCAAGATATGTTGATTTTTGTGAATTACTAAAGTGGTATTTAAATGATTACAGACTTCAATATTACATTGTTGATGTGAGCCTACTGTATAAATAGCTTGTGTGACGGACAATCCGTTAGTTTTCAAAGTGTCGGAAAGGATTAATATTTCTGATCCCAGTAATGTTTTCTTTATTTGCACTATTAAATTCGAAGGTACGTTAGGCTCGATAGATTACGTGCAAGAGGATATTACGGGTGAATGAGAATTCTGTTGGGTTGCGCATATTATTTCTTTATTAGTGAGACAAGTTATTGGTTCTTCAATGTACGTCACTGTTTTATTTGTCGTCTCCTTTTTATCCAAAACTGATTTTAAGGTATTAGTAGACTTATAGAATTTTCCTTTGATATACACGCTGTGCCTGGCAGGGGCTAAGATAATGTTTTGATTACCCATAGACGGGTATCCTATAATTGCAGCTGGATACATATCAATGTTTTGTACAACAACAAAGGTATCGGCAAACGTGCGCTTACCGACCTTGTACTGAACATGAGTTACGCCTATTACATTTAATTCATTATACCCGAGAGCCTTACTCTGGACTTCTCTATAGGGAAGTTCGAAAACAACAAATGATATGTCCTCAAATCCATGATATTACGTGGACTACCAGAGTCAAAAAATAATGTAAAGGATCGGTGTTCTGAATTTACAGCATATAACGTTGGTCGTAACTCATTTTGACTTATTATTGTGTGCATTTGTTGCAAATCTACAGGAGCATGCACAAATTTATTTGATTCGGGCGTGTGTTTCGTAGGAAAATATATTGCCTCACAATAATCTGATAAAACATTATATGGATTATTTAACACTACTTATGTTGATTTAAATGACCCAACATCACTCTCTTCCCCACTGGAGTTAATTATGTGGTATTTGCTTTGCTCTGCACATTCTGAAAATTAGTCTGACCTTGCGAGTTCTGGCTAGACGACCCAGGATCAGAGTTATTCGAAGAACTGTTTGCTTGCTTCTGATTCTGTACTACATTGACGTTTGGGTGTTTCTTCTTATTGAACTGAGGATTTTTCTTTTTATTTCCATATGGAACTGACTGTGGAATTGACTGTGAATTTGACTGTGTATTTCTAGGATTCTGTTGTGTCTTACGCGAGCAGCACTGACTATATGAATGAGTTGAACTATTATGTAACGAACAAAATCTCGTTCTGCAGTCTGCAATCAAGTGACCTTGATGTTTGCAATTATAACCCGTCATTCCCGCGACTTGACTATTATTAACTACGTTTACTTGTTGTGGCTTTGTTTCATTTTTTGCAAAAACTTGTGTAAACAAGGGATCAAGATCAGTACACTTAGACATGTGTTTCTTTATCTGTTTATATACGTCCAATTCTGTACTTGCTGGCGTTAACTTTTTATCAAAACACCGCACTAAAGCTTCAGGCAACATAAGTGTCATGCAAGTTAAATACATTAATCGTAAGAAATCTTTCACGGAGATGTTATCTCTAGTAACCCAAGTGGAATTACCTAAAATATCTTGATACTCGTTTAGCCTATCGGCAATGAGAGCTGCTCTCTCTATAACATTAAGACGAGTCATAGTGGCTTGATCAAGTGTATTTCTTAATGTTAAAACTACATCCAAGGCTTCCTCACCGCCATGGACCGCACGTAGCCTAACTTTGAAATCGTCCCATGTAACTGCCTCTTGAAACGAAACTCCCCTCAAATACGCACTCGCATCTCATTTAGAAAAGTCTATAAAACTTTTAGCTTCTTGTAATTGTACAAATGGGTCTATAATTTGTTTAGCGTTTAAATGGGCGTCGACGTAAGAAATCCACGATTCAACATTCTGAGGTAAGAAGCCATTGGCCCGACCTTGAAAAGGAAGGATAGCCGACCGTGTATTAACTAACGTAACAATGGGAGCCGGGATGGGGTTACTCGGGCCGGGGGTGGGGTTACTTGGACTGACAGGAGGTGTCATGTTGACTTTAACTTGTTTTTTATCTCTTCGATTCCTTGCAATCCTATCAAAATCTCTATATGAATACAGACGTCCACTGCGTAAACGCATAAACACTATTCAAATAAAGATCATAACATAATCCCCCAATACAATGATACAAATATAAAGATATTTCCCGAGAACTTCTGAAAGAAAACGGAATTAGCACAGAGAGAAAAAAAAAATTCTCGACGAGAATTCAAAGTTGAATACAGTTTCCTTTAATGAAAGAAAAATGAAGATTAACAAACAACTCACCCCAGCAATAATGGACGATTGACTCGTGATAACTACACTTCACTGTCTAAAACTGAAATGAATAAAGAAATGTACTTAGCTTGGGTTTATATGGGCGAAGGATGATGTCGTCATTTCCTCTCTCTCTCTCTCACTGTTTTGCGAGAGTTTTGATGTTAGGGTGAATGTTTTCGGTCCTATTTCCCGTTGAACGTAGTGTTTTCTGGATATGATTCTCGAATGTTTAATAAACGTTGAATGTCAGTCCTTCGTTTTCTTAAGATGTTGATAGAAGATCCAGTTCCTCAGTTTGTATAACACTTATTTGTTGGTATTCAATGTTTTCATTTCTTCGGTGGACGTAGAAACTTCGTCAAAATTGTAAATTCATTACTGTTGATTCTCATGATACTAAAGTTGATTTAGGTTGAACGCTGCCACCAATCGTTAGTGTGGTACTGTTATAAACACACATTAGTTTTCCAATTAAATGTCTCTTCAATGTGGTGTAATGTTTAGGCTTGGCAGGTTACTTCTTCTGAATAAGTCTAAGTAAGTTAACTTTAAAACAGTTTATTTCTTTAAAAACAGTTATTAACATATCCATCACAGGAGCATAGATGGTTTGGTCGGATGACCATTCCGTATGACAGCTTGACCAGAAAGTGACTAAAATATCCATATTGATGTTAAAGTCTAATTAGTTATCTCAGCACTTAAACACAACATTAATACCGGAAGGTACTTAGATCCGTTGAGAGACAACTCTTTCTCACGGCTTGGTTGTGTTTACTCTTCATGAAAAATGTTACATTGCAATTGAATAGCAGTGTCTTAAGTTTCGCATCCTGCTTATGACTGAATTGGCATTCTCACGCTCGCTCCTAATTTCTACATTGACCTTTTAAGTCATGTATTTAAACATGTAATTTTACATACATTACATATGTATATGATAAATTTTGCACTTACCACTTTGCAGTAATGACGTGGTAGGTCACTGCTGTTACAAGTTTCATGTACCAGGGTTCGAATCCCGGCTGGTCAGAAGCTATTGTCCTTAAGTGGTTTTGCCTGGGTTTGGGATCATAAGCGAGGTCAGTAAGAGAATCCAGACATTATTGTATCAAATTATATGGCTTATTTGAATATATATATATATATATATATATATATATATATATATATATATATATATATATACATATATATATATATATATATATATATATATATATATATATATATATATATATATATATATATATATACACTACATATATATACACATATATATATATATATGTATATATATATATATATATATATATATATATATATACATATACAAGCACATGCATGCATTTATATGTGCGTGTGCACCTATATGTGTATATACACTATAAATATATATATATATATATATATATATATATATATATATATACATATACATATATATATATATATATATATATATATATATATATATTTTTATATATATATATATATATATATATATATATATATATTAACAGCAACAAATTTCGCTGTTGTTGATCAACTGCACGAAAAAGGCCTCAGAAGTGTCCTTAGTCATGTATGGGGTTCGGCCTTTTTCATCACCATGCTGGCCACTACGGATTGCTGAAGGTGGGAGACTTTAGCATGATCGCTCACAGCACACCAACCTTCTATCGTTGGACGTGATTCATGATGTCAATCAATGTAAATAAAAACCACAATAGCATTTAATACCGAATTCTACCTTGGAAATGTATAGCCACCGGAAATTCAATCATGACAGCAGCTTTATGATGGGCAGAGATTCGAGCCTATGCCTCTTAGCAGATACCATGCCTGCAGGGACTTTACTAATCGAGCTATCAAGAGAGATATCAGTTTATGACAAATCAACGTATATATTCCTGTCGAATTCAGGAATCTATTCTTAGACTTGAAATAAAATCATCATTACTATGACAGCTGATTAGCGGGTTTGCAACACGTGGTTATTTATGATGAATATATATCACTTACATTCGGGATTTTTATCAATGCAAATATCAACCACAATGGATATACTATGAGAATGTATATCCACTGGAAATTCATTTATGATAACAGCTTATGGCTGGGTAGAGATTCGAACCTATGCCTCTTAGCCGAAACCATGCCTGCTAGGAATCTACCAATCCAGGTATCACGAGTGATATAAGTTTCAGAAAAGTCCACAGTACATACGTGTCCAATTTAGGAATTTGTTCTTAGACTTGAAGTAAAGCCATCTCCACCTTGATAGCTGATTAGCGAGTTTTAAACACGTTGTTATTTATGATGAATAAACTTTTTGAAATGAGCGACATTTACTGTACAATATCTGATTCACTTTTTCACGGGATGAGAGATTATAAGGAATTGTTTTTGTGATAACTAATTTTTGACAGCTAATTATCCCCACATCAAAAATAAAGGGATATGCTTAATTTCCTGATTTAACTCTATTGTCTGATTAGTAAATAAAATAATTTTTTAAAAATCCTATAATATGATACATATTCCTATAATTTCACTATTATATATATATATATATATATATATATATATATATATATATATATGTATATATATATATATATATATATATATATATATATATATATGTATATATATATATATATATATATATATATATATATATATATATATATATATATATATATATATATATATATATATATATATATATATATATATATATATATATATATATATATATATATATATATATATATACAGAATGCTATAAGCCCAAGGGCTCTAAAAGTGAAAATAGCCCAGTGAGGAAAGGAATCAAGGAAAATTAAATAGTAACAACATTAAAATAAATATTTCCTACATAAACTATAAAAACTTAAACAAAACCTGAGGAAGAGACATGACATAGATTAGTGTACCCGAGTGTACCCTCAAACAAAAGACCTCTAACCCAAGACAGTGGCACAGGCTATGGCACTACCCAAGGCTAGAGAACAATGGTTTGATTTTGGAGTGTCCTCTCCCTAGAAGAGCTGCTTACCACAGCTAAAGAATCTCCTATACCCGTGCCAAGAGAAAACTAACTACTGTACAATTACATTACAGTAGTTAACCTCTTGGGGGAAAAAGAATTTTTGGCATTCTCAGTGTTTTCAGGTATGAGGACAAATGTAAATATGTTAAGAATAGGCCAGACTGTTCGGTTTATGTGTAGTCTAAGGAAAATTAACCGTAACCAAAGAGAGTATAAAATCTATAACTGTCTGGCCAGTCAAAGGACTCCATAACTCTCTAGCGGTAGTATCTTAACGAGTGCCTGGTGCCCTGGCCAGCCGACTATATATATATATATATATATATATATATATATATATATATATATATATATATATATATATATATATATATATATATATGTATATATATACTTACATATATATATATATATATATATATATATATATATATATATATATATATATATATATATATAGACAAATATATATATATATATATATATATATATATATATACATATATATATATATATATATATATATATATATATATATATATATATATATATATATACTGTATATATATATGTGTGTGTGTGTTTGTGTGTGAATACAGGTATGTTGTGTTCAATCATCCAGTTCCTTGTTGAAGCTTGTCAAACATTGACGATTCAAAGAGTCGCATGTATTAACGACTAAATTTTGCTAAATACAACTCCAATTCGCGTCATTAATGATCAGATCACCATCAATCCTGATGGAGCGTAACTAAATCGTCCAATACAAATTGTCCTCGTATGTTTTTTTGTCTGCGTACTCTTCAAAACTGATTGTATGTAGTGACGTATCTATAAATCTATAAATATTGATGACATTACAATTAATGAAAGCTACAGTGCAAGATATGGGTGGAAGCATATAGAGAGAAAGTATAATTCGGAAACAACACCCACACTCTTGTCACCCTCATATAAAAGCACGTTAAGTGCAACTTTTACAGAGATGTCAGAGGAGAAGATGCCTTTTACATTTTAATATATTTCCTGAGTTCTTTTGTAAGTAATTCTAATTTATTGTACATTTTTATAGTTTAGTAGAATGTATTTTGATGTATTTTCATTAATCATCGCAAATATTGTTAATATCTCTTCATTTGTCCTAAAAATTCTAACCAATACTCAAATATAGTTTCAAAATTGGAAATGAACAAGAAATTAAAGGAAATAATGACAGAACTTTACACAAATAAATCAAATAGGACTATATAAAATATCATCAGATGTAATTGATACTCTAAGAATGTAACATCTGGTTTCCCATAGGGTAAAGTTCTCGGCTCATTGCTTTTTCATAAAATATACGTACAATCTATGGTTGGCTTAAAAACTGTGTTATTGTTTCTTAATATCTATTGATTACGTTTGAATTGACCGTGGATCATTCACCGTCTCCAAGTTCTCGACCATCTATGAATATGCAGAAAAAAAAAAACAGTCTACAACAATCGTGGTTTATTTCAAAGGAAGGATTCCCAAATAGCAAAATAGAAGTAAAACTGTTCATTTCATAACCATGTTTGATAGATGTTGCAGACCTATGACAAACTATTAACAACTTCTTGAACAATTAACTTTATTCTTATAAGAATATAGAGTAGCCCTATGCTGGCAAGTGTACCGCACGTGTTTCTCACACACTCGCACACTGTAACGTTTTTTTTTTTTTTTTTTTTTTTTTTTTAGCTCGCTCTACACCCCAATGTTAGCAGAACTAGCTTCAGCTTGTCTTTTCATGAATTGATGTGTTTAAATGCTTGTGAACTTTATCCCTTGAACATTTTGTATATAGGCCCGTTGTCTTTTGAAATATACAGTAGTTACTTGCATTCACCTTGCCTCTTACTTACAACCTAACTGCACGCTCGCACTTACGTTGCACAAATCTAAAAATACTATTGAAATGTATAGGTTAATGTTCTTTGTCTGCCTCGTTGGGAAAATTATATTTCGTGATTTTTCGTTTAATTTAATCTTTTTTATATATCTAATTGATATGAGAAAGTCCATGCTTCTTAAACGATCCCCTATCTTTTTGTTTTACAAACTTTTCTGTACGAATGAGCGATTTCATGACTTTCTGTCATAATATTTGTCTCATGACAGAAAGGGTGAATTTCACTAGCATTAGTCATCAGAGCCCAAATTACAATTTAGTTTACAAACGATTTATCACTATCAAGTTGAGCAAATAATTCACATTGTTTTTATTTTATTACACTTGGTATTTTATTATTAAATATTGAACAGTCAAGTATTGTATAATAATTTCCATGAAGATTTTATGACGAATACATTATTTCTCCAGCCCTAGGGAACAAGCATGGACAGTTGACACAAACCGCTGATATACGGTAAGTCAGTGTAGGAGAGCCTGCACGTAGTGATAGCCCAAGAACGTCTTATAATTCTTACATGTAATAAATAGAAATTCTTGATAGTTGAGCTTCTATACAGGAAGTAGCTTTAATCTCCGAGAGTGATATTGGGCATCAAGATAAAGAACCATATTCAAAATATGTTTTTGGTGTATGAGTTGGAAAAACAAAAACATATGAAGGTATGGAAGCTATTCTAATGAATGCTTAGAGGCCTGCCCGTGAATATTCATTGCCGTACACAATGAGAAGTGGTGAAATAGCAAAGAACGTAATCTAGGTCAAAATAATTTTGATAGCTATCCTTTATTCCTATGTGAGATCAGAACTACATTGTGAATGTAAGGTGTGTGCTGAAGTTGGTCAGACGGAAGCTAGTAAAGGAAAATGACATTTAAAATCACTGGCAACTGAACCATTAAGACGTTCACAGGTTAAGTGGTACAGATGAATATTTATACCAACATAATAAGACACAGTATTATCAGATGAATGTCATAAGGTCTTAAGAATTGTTTAAAAAACTGTATTGCCTTACCATTAATATACGTGTATTTTTAAGAGCATTATAGATAAGAGGTGATAACAAATCACAGGGATATAGAGAGAATTGTGCATGCTACTATTTATCTATCTTAGGAGGCAAGGCTTGGCTTCAAGAGGACGGGAATATTTTGAATATGTTCTCTGTGGTGGAAATGAACCGGGGTTAATGATGATAATTTTAGGGCCTTTTACGAATTGCTGTAAGGAGGGGTGAGAGGGCTTTAGAAAAACACCTGCAAAATGTAAAAAAAGTATGAAACCTACTCAATTAAAACTACCCTAAATGAAATAATGTGTTGCACAAGTCATTATTTGTCCAAAATTATATATGAAACAATAAAACAGTCTATTTTTTCTGTTATTGCTGATGAAAAGGCTGATAATCAAAGAACGGAATAATTGTCTGTAAGTATAAAGAGTATTGATGAAGTAAAAGTACGCAAGGCTCTCTTGTGTTTCGTTGAAATTGATGATTTAACAGGGAAAGGGATACATAGTTGATGTATCATTAAAATAACTCTCAAGATATAACCTGAATTTTCAATATTCTATTGGTCAAGGTTATTGGGATTCTAGGCAGTTCTAGTGCAAATGCAATAAGTGATACAGTAAAAGGGTGTCAAGCTATTATCAGAGAGAAATATCCTATTGCCCTCTATGGCTACTGCGCAGCTTGTGCATTGAATTTAGTAATCTCAAAGTCAAGAGAGGTTTCAGCAATTAGAAACTACTAGAATGATCTTTATGAAATTGTTAAGTTTTCTTTTTTCATTCATCACTCAACGACTGGAAGTCATGGAAAAGCATTCTGTGAATGCAGACCTCCGCAGTAGAAGCTTATTTCTCGAAACCAGCTTGCCATTCATTTGGACCTATGAGCCATTTTAATGTTCCGCTTGGGCCAGACAGTCATGGTAATAAACTGCAAGCCTCTCTGACCCGTGGGGTCAATGCAACTTTGAAGTGTGTGTGACAACCATGTGTAAACTTGTGGTTAAGGTTAGCGTTAATTCTGTCGACCTTTTGCTTAACCCTGAATTTGGCCTTAGACCCAAGACTTTATAAATTGAATAACTTCCATGACTCAATATGAAAATTAAATCCTGAAAATTTTCACTATTCTTCGAGTAAAATAGTGACCAGGAAG
The DNA here is from genome assembly GCF_036898095.1 of Palaemon carinicauda. Classification (NCBI taxonomy): domain Eukaryota; kingdom Metazoa; phylum Arthropoda; class Malacostraca; order Decapoda; family Palaemonidae; genus Palaemon; species Palaemon carinicauda. The sequence goes on from NC_090737.1 coordinate 69,162,544, forward strand.
TTGTTCACAAACAAACAACGGCCAAACAGACAAGCAGGGGAGAAAATATAACCTTCCAACTTCATGGGATGATGTAAAAAAGGAATCCATCTCCTACTTTTAGGTCGCAATTAGTTTTGAGACACTGGCTATGTAGATAGACTCGAGGCAACAATGGTATTTGAAAGGTTACTTGGTTTTGTTATTGAATGTTTGGGAATAATTAGTACTTGGAAAAATCAACTTAATGCTCGAAGTTTGAAAAACGTTGACTTAGAATTCATAATTGCCTTCAATGTCCTCCATACCATATTAAGCGAAACACGATAAAAACAAATTCTAAAATTGTATACATTTCATAACTTTGCCTATTTTTAGATTATTCCATCCCTCTGAAATCACTGATGATACAGAAATACCCTAACAAACAGGGTCAGCAAAGATTATTTGAATAACTAGTAAAGCACACAGAGAGTGCCGAACTTCGTCACAGCAGCAGGCTTTTCGACCATGACCTTTGACGTAAAACTTTCAAAATTGAATCAATTTCCCTTTTAAAATAACAAACAATCCCTGAAATTTTCACTACTCTATAAGTAAAATATTGGCTAGGAAGCTGTTCTCAAACAAACAAACAAATAAACGGACAAGCAGAGAAGCAGGGGCGAAAACATAACCTCCTACCAACTTCGTAGGCAGCGGTAAAGAAGCATGTATTGGCATATATATATATATATATATATATATATATATATATATATATATATATATATATATATATATATATATATATATATATATATATATATATATATATAAATTCACTTGCCATCAGTAGTTACCCATCCTGAATCGTGGCTAATAAGGTGTCGACTCCTACCACAAATACCTGGAAATATAGGCCAGGCACCTTGTCTTAGAGTGCCTTATTGTATATGTAACTATCCCTATGTATATACGTAACGTTTACTGTACCATATAAAATGTGTGTATATATATATATATATATATATATATATATATATATATATATATATATATATATATATATATATATATATATATATATATATAATCAGATTAATTATGCCAATAAAAGAAATGTTAGAATATTTCTTGTTGTTTTAAGTATCAGAAAATAAGTGCTCGAAAATTATTTGATTTAGAGTTCTTTAGGTTTATGAACGAAATAGTTTTAATGACCAGGCTAGAGGCAGTAACAGAGTAATACAAAAAGAAAAAAAAATTGAATATTACGGTTGGCTTATAGAAATTTAGTGTTATTACATAACTAAAAAGAATATATTCTTTTTGCATAGAATATTACTTAGTGCAATAATGTGGTATCAAGCAGATTTTACTTTGCATATCCGTGTAATCTGAATCATTACATGTTGATCTTCACTCGCCTGTACTAAATAGGTAGACATCTCAATAGTAACCTAGTCAATTAAAGAAATACAAAATATGTTCAAGTGCTGTTTTCAAAACAGAGCACTGAACGAGTTAACAGTAGATAACGTAAAATTAAGGGCTATTAGTAGACCAAGAGACAAAAAAGGTTGATTATAGAGACCTCTTGACACTTCGGAAACAATTCTCTCAATAATTGATACTATCAATCCCTCCAGTAACCATCAGTAATTCTAGCTACTAATGGTGCTAGAGTTAAGTTTACCCAGAGATCAGAGTTGTATGTCCATATTCCAAGCTGTGGCGTTTATATATCCACTCTTAGGTTGGAGTTATATAACTGTGCCACATGATACTCACAAAACCTTGTCCCAAAACGTTTTTTGTTAAGGATCTTTGCAATAGAACTTACGATTTTTGTAGCATTATAGGATGTAACTAGAAACATTCCTATTCCCTTGCTTAAAACATTTCCTCGAACAGACCCCTGTTTATTACGAAAAAATATAATTTCATAACTGGGGCTCATTTCAAAAGATGTCACTTCCACTCTGAAATCCACACAATTCTTCTTAAACGTTGTAAACTCCACGTAATCGTGATTTTTCCTATATTAAAATGAAACGCAGCTCATTGGATTTGAAATGCGTCCTAGAAGATTCATCAGAATTGACAATTATATGAACAAAAATGAAATGAAGACTTGAAGGGACACCGACCTCTGAAGACTTCAAGCTATTCGACAATAGTTTAATGATGCTTGGGGCCGTAGTTTCTCTTACAAATCGCCAAAACATGGTCCACACTTTCATTCTTATTAGGGTCAGGAAATCATCATTCACGCTTTCTACTCTGGTGGTTGCATTATCAAAGCAAAATATCTTCACCAAGTGAGTGAGAATAACACTCGTCCTATGGTCCCCCAATACAATAGATTCCCTTCGATGAGGCCCCCATGATATGGTTGCCAGGAAACAGGCATCTTACTTATTTCCTGAAATAGGCTTCCTAATCTGTGAATTGGGCCACTTTTAAGAATATATACACAGTTGTCTTTTTCGGGAAACTGACAATGGAATGCTTGTTTCGTGGATTAGGGGCACTGGTTACCTAATTAATAAATTGGGCAATTTCAAAGATTAAGCACGACATATATCATCAGCATCTCATCCTACACCTATCGACGCGAATGGACTCAATTAGATTTCGCTAGTCATCTCTGTCTTGAGATTTTAAATCAATATTTCTCCATTCATCATCTCCTACTTCATGCTTCATAATCCTCAGCCGTGTAGGCCTGGGTCTTCTAAATCTTCTGGTGCCTTGTGGAACTCATTTGAAAGTTTAGTGAACTATTTCTCTCGGAGTGTGCAAAGAACGTATCATAAACATCTCGATCTACCCTTCGTCAGAATCCCATACACATGTGGCGCTTGAATAATATCTCTTATAGTGTCATTTGTAACCCTGTCCTGTTATTTAATCCCAATATTCTTCTGAGGAGTTTTGTTCCCAAATCTACAAAATCTGTTGGATATTGTTTCATTATCATACCACGACTAATGTCTATACAGTAACACCAATACCACTATACTGATATATGGCTTGATTTTTATATGTAATTTCCGGCGATTTGATTTCTAAATTTTGCTTATCCTAACCAGTGTCAGATTACCTTTTTTCAATCGTTCATTATACTCCAATTCTAAAGACCCCGTATTTGTGATCATACTTTCTAAATATTTAAATTATTCCACTTCAATAATCCTTTTTCCTTCCAATGATATTTTATATCCCATTGCATATTATGTTCTCATCATCTCTGTCTTTCTTTTATTTATGTTGAGCCCAACCTCATGTGATACTTCATACATGCTAGTAAGCAAAAGTTGTAAGAGCTGTGGCGCTTTACTAATAAGGAAAGCGTCATCAGCATACTCTGGGTCAGCTAATTTCCTATTGCCAATCCAGTCCAATCCTTCTCCGCCATCCCCAACTGTTCTATGCATTTCAAACTCCATGAGGAGGATAAAAAATATTGGTGACAACATATTCCCTTAGAGTACTCTTCTGTTCACTGGAAATTCATTTAAATATTTAAGAAGGACTACATGATAATGCAGGATTCTCCACAAAATTGGCCGGTGCACATTATCAAAAGCTTTTTTATAGTTCATATATGCCATCAAAAGTGCGTTTCTATATTCTACATGTTGCTGTAAAACATTCCTTAAAATTAAGATTTGGTCAGTACTACTACCTTTTCAAAATCCTGCTTGTTCATCTCTCAGCTTGTCATAAATCTTTCTCTTTAGTCTCTTTAGAATGAGAATACTATATATTTTCTTGAAAACTGACGTGCGATACATATGTAATCATTGCAATCAGTCAGATCTCCTTTCTTTGCAATATTCACCAACATTCCTAGCTTCCATTCTTCAGGTTTTGCATCTTCATGCCAAAATCATCTCAGCAGTTAATCCCTCGTACCCTAGGCCTTTTGATTTCTTGAGTTTTTTAATGATAGCTTCGACTTCGAACACACTGAATTCGTGTCTCCTATTCATAACCTCTTTGTTGACATAATTAATACAAAAAGTAAAATCAGTTTCTGATTTATCCTGATTATCATGAGCATTTTCTACATTATTCTCCTGACTTTTAGTATCTACTGCAGC
>NC_090737.1:69171613-69204113 GCF_036898095.1 Palaemon carinicauda
GGGATTCGGATCATCTCCAAAATTCAATTGGGTTGTCCATGACCTAAGATCTATATGTGGTGAAAATTTTGTCAATATCCGTCCAGTAGTTTTGACGTTGTCCTGTCTACAGAAAGACAAAAAAATTAACTAAAATCTGGATCTGGATCATCTCCAAAATTTACTTGGGCTGTCCGTGACCTAAGATCTATATGTACTAAACATTTTGTCAAAATTCGTCGAGTAGTTTGACGTTATTTTTAAAATGGCGAAAAATAAAAATCCGGATCTAGAATCCGAATCCAGATCATCTCCAAAATTCAATGTGGGTCGTCCATGACCTAAGATCTATTTGTCGTGGAAATTTCGTTAAAATCGGTCAGGTATTTTTTATAAAATCCTTTCTATGGACAAATAGATAAATAAACAAGAATCTGGGTCCGGATCCTTTTCAAAATTTAATGGGGACGTCCATGACCTAAGGTCTATATGTGGTGGAAATTTTGTCAAAATCCGTGAAGTAGTTTGACGTAATCCTGTCCACAGACACACGAAAAAGGCAAGTTCAGATCTAGAATCCAAATTCGGATGAGAATGAGCTTCCATTTTTTATTCATTTATTTATTTTTTTTTTTTTTTTTTTTTGGTCGTCCATATCCTAAGTGAAAATTTCATCAAAATCTGTGGAGTAGTTTTGACGTAATCCTGTCCACAGGCAAATGTCCACAAACACAGATAAATAAACCGAAGAGTAACAGTATTAAAATTAATTTTTCATATATGAACTATAAAAAAAAAACATCTCTCTTTTAAAACAATAGGATGGGAAATAAGATAAATGGTGTGTGCCACTCGGTGATAACTGAGAGGCGGGATGAATGCAACTAAACTTTATTAAACAGACATCGAGATTAATTACCGGGACTTGCGAGCAAGAACACAAAAATTAAAACAAAATTAAACATGATCACTTACCCCAATAGATGTTTTTACTCGTCATCAGATCATCAGAGGATTAAAATTTTATATCAAAATTGGTTCATGACTAAGCTATGATCATGTACTAAAAGCTTATAAAAAGCCCTTTGCTATATCACTTATGTAAAAAAAAAAAAAAAAAAAAAAAAAAAAAAAAAAAAAAAAAAAAGATTAGGAATTATATATGTATTACATAACAAACAATAAAATGTATATCAATATTAACGCTAGATAGGTTTTTTTGTTTTCACCAAAGGATTTATGTTCCTTAACCTGCATTTTTAAAGTCCAAAAATACTATAAAAATGCCCCCTAAAAACTTATGTAAAGTTGAATAAAACCCATTCACATTTTAAATATTTATTAAAAACATATTAAAAAACTAGGTAACAAAAATTAAAGATTTTACTAAATATATACAGAAATACATATATACATATATACAAATATAGATTCAGGAAAACAATTCTGAAAAAAAAATAAAAACAATATGTGACAGCCAAAAGTGGAGTCTGACCCATAAAGCTCATAATATGAAACGAGAAACAAAGGTAATTTTTCTTTGCTAAAAACGTTGTAAAAAAGTTTATGATTTTTAGGGGAATGGTTTAGTTATGAACGGGGGCAATTTATGTAAATAAAATTACGAATTCCTTTGATCTTGGAATGGAAATATATAAGAAAATTGGAAATAATGGGTTATTTACTGTTCTCTAATAGGTCAAATTTAAAGGTCATTTATTCTATTTAATTTTTTTTTTATTTTTTTGATAAAAGTCATTGCACTTATTATAGAATATGACATTTCTGCATGAAATATAGCAATATATCACACATTTTATGAGGAACAAGAATACATAGAGATATATCATCTTTCCCTCCGGCTATGTCAACAAATGGCTCCAGACGTCAACAACTCGCACAGCCAAATCTAACACCTGAAATGAAGGAAGGGTATGTCAATTTCAGTGTGTTATTTACTTATATAAATACTTTTGTATTCGTTAACAACTTTTACGGTGGTTTGAGTGATTTTTTAATAATATTTAACAACCCTTTAATGAAAATTCTGACCCCACAAAAATAATTCATTAATGAAATGAATTAGAAGAAAAGACCATAAAATTAAATATATTACGGAAAAAATTGATATACATCCTAGAAAGATTAAAACTTTTGTAATCATGCTAACAAGTAGTAAAAAGAGTAACATTCAGTCAGTAATATAGAATTACCATTTCAACGACAACAAAATTAAGGCTAAATTGAAACACATTCGAAAAAAAAAAATTAATATTTTACGTAAGAAATAGGTTATATGCATTTTTCAAGACGAGAATTATTGTATTTGTGCGAAACAATTAGGATATAAAGAGAGTTTCGTTATGTATCATACCAACAATGACGATCAAACGTAGTTTGGATAGAAGACAGTTTGAGGCTCCAGGAAAACTGGCTTTTGGTATCGATTTTCACATTCAAATGAATTGAATATGTCCCCCCACAGCACGGGAACTGGCTTAGACAACTAAATTCACGTGTAGAAACTAACTTACCAGGATAGCACATAAATAAAAAACAATCAAATTGAGGAACGTGCATATTGGCATTAATTATGTTCAATATTCCGTACACAGCAGCCAGTGCCGTGTCTTACAAAGATATAGCACACATCTGCTCGAAGGCGTCTACTCAACAGTATTACCTTAGTCCTGCTAACTTGCTGACACTGAAAAGTCAAATTGTGTTCGAAATTGAACACGGCCAGTGAGTCCTTTAGGGTGCAACACAATTACATGCTTTCATATGAGAGTGCCAAGCTGTGACTGTGCAGCCCCCTCGTTGAAAAGGTTCTACAAGGACTGACATGGAAACTTCCCCAAACATCGATCCTCTCTGCAATTTGACAGTGCCCATCCCAAAATAAGCAATTGCATTATACATATAATGCGTATTGCCAGCACATGCCAACACAGGTTTGATTCCCTACTTGTATGAAAAAAGAATAGCATTATTAATCAATAAAAGAAAATGGATATCAAATACAGATTCAGTGGCTAAGAAAGTCCAAGAAAATTCAAGTACAAATCTGCATTTCAATAAAAAAGTAAATGGAAACAAAATTAATGGGGTATTATAATAATAATAATAATAATAATAATAATAATAATAATAATAATAATAATAATAATAATAATAATAATAATAATAATAATATGAATGTGAATATGAATATGAATACGAATGATAATAGTTATAACAGTTATAAAAACAAAGAAAACAAAATGATCATGTGTGACCTTACTTCACTGGCTTATTTAGGGATATACATTTTGAACAGACAGCGAACCTTGAATGGTACTAACTGTTCGTCCACAGTTAGATGGGGCCCTCTGGAGTGATTCTTGCAACAACGTGGTAGGAGACTTTCCTTATTGGAGGAAGGCAGTCATCTTTCGCCCTCTTTTCATGAGTGGATGCATCGTCAAAGCGAAGAATCCCCACTAACAGGGCAAAATGATTATGGCTTATTGTATATCGGTACAAAGGTCTGCACCTCAAAAGTGGTAGCATGGTTGTCCGACCTGACAGATGACACGATTAGAATACCTATGCCTTGAGCTCTCTCAGTTCCAAAACCCCAAAAAACAACATTGCCCTTATGATGGCATCTGTCCCTCAGCAGAACAAGGACTCATTAGAATGGAGGACAATCTCTACCAGCATCAGATTGTCCAAAAGGATGTTGAAGACATGGGGGAGAGTTGGATTTTAGTCTGTGGGCGATCGAGTTCCGTCACAACATTGAAATATATCGGCGTCAAGATGCTCAATTGGAATCCCCCTTTCTGAATGGAGTTCTTCCTTCCTCTTCCTGTTTCTCTACTCAGCCGGAGTGAGCCGCTCTGGTGCAGGAGTCCCAGTGCGTGAGGTTGAAGGTTGTGGGGAAATTGTTATTGACATGCCACCCGTAGTCACAACAGGCAAAGGATCACTAATTCTCTACTCATGCCCCTCGTCGTCCCCACCTTCCATGGGAAAATGTTCAGTCTCATCTGTCTCCTAAGTAAAGGAGGATAAATACCTGGGGGAGCCCTATTCTTGGATTTATGAAGCTGACCCTCGTATAAGACAAAAAAGCTCGCTCGCCACGGCTGGACCTACCAAACCACGGCAGTTCACGGTATTTAATAACGAAGAGACGTCACTGATAGCTCAGTTCAGGTAGAAAAATCGCTATGAAAGGACATTTCATCGGTATGTATTCTGCAGGCTCTAACTGTTGCACAGACAGAAAATTATACCATCACATGAATAATTAGACAAACCTTTTATAGAAATTAACTTTTCATCTTTTTTTATATTCATTATACAGACAGGGAACACTATATAAATTGTACTAGAAAACAAGAAATAAACAATTTCATTTTATAATTTACGTAAGTGATATGTATATCTCCTTGAGTGCCCCTGTATCTTGGTGATATCAAGTTCGGTATCCTATTTGTATGATATGATAGAATTTAGTTTTGTGCTCTCAGCTGTTATACGCTCTTATATTTTGTAAAAAAAAAAAGTTGCAGTAGCAACGATGAAATGGTCTTTTGATAGGGTATCATGCATTCAAGACATCATCTTTGTAAGAGAGTACACACACACATACACAATTGTGCAAGTTAAATATATATATATATATATATATATATATATATATATATATATATATATATATATATATATATATATATATATATATATTTCATGAGTGCAGTTGTCCGTCTTATATTAATCTGATAATTGTTGTCTGTATCAGTATAATATAAGTTTCTGTCCTCCCCTGCTATAGTTGACTATTTCTATCATGTCTTCGGACGATTAATAAATTTATATATATATATATATATATATATATATATATATATATATATATATATATATATATATATATATATATATATGTGTGTGTGTGTGTGTGTGTGTGTGTATATATATTTATATATATATATATATATATATATATATATATATCTTTTTTAATATAGAATTTTAATTTCCTTGTGATGAAAATATAATAAAGTGATTATCTTTAAAGGTAACACTATGTCGGTCCAAGTGGCTTCGCGTATTAGTATAGGGAAAGTGACCAGAGGCATCTCCACCTATTCCACCTCCATGCTCCTAAGTTCCCGCCTATTCCTCTCTCTCCAACTGAGCAACATCAAGCTTCTCCTCCTTCTCCTCCTCGCCTTCAGAGATGTCTTCGACTTTTGAAATATCTTCGACATCACTCTCTACTTTAAGCAGTTGTTAAGTTGATGGCATCCACCCCCCAAAGAAATTTTTTTTTGTAGCCATTCTTATCAAAAAAGGAGAGAAAAAAAGAGAAAGAAAAAAAAACAGGTTAGCGAAGAAAATAGACTAAATAGCCGAACATGGTAACACACATGTAGAAGCCATATAATTCCCTCACATTTATTATCATTATTATTATTATTATTATTATTATTATTATTATTATTATTATTAGCAGTAGCAGCAGCAGTAGTAGTAGTATCAGTATTATTGGCTAAACTACAACCCTAGTTGGAAAAGCAAGATATTAGGCCCAGGTGCTTCAACATGGAAAAATGAAACAATAAAAAACTGTACAATTATCAATATTATTACGTAAAAAGGACATTGTTAATGCGTACTGCAAAGAAATAGAAAATATAAAACTATACAATCGAAGAAAAATACACTAAATTTCAGAATGCAATATCTCAACCAAATCCAGTAAAACACGTAGTAACCATATCATCAACAACACACCCTCCCCAACGGTAACATATTCTGAAAGTTTATTGTTATTCCATAAACATGTTATTTTCTATGATTTATGCAAGGAAATAAAAAAAAAATAGGTGATCGCCAAAAATACACTAAATTTCATCATTCGATATCTCAGCCAAACCTACTAACACGCAGAAAGTAGTCATATCACTAACACACTTTCCAACAACAAAAAACTCCACAAGTAACAGTATTAATATGTAAACAGGTAATTACTGATGAGTAAAAAAAAAAAAGAAAAAAAAAGGACTATTGAAAGAAATATAGACTAAATTTTGCCATGCGACATCTTAGCCAAGCCTGCTGAAACGTACTTGATAGTCAAACCCTCCACCCACACGCTCCAACAATAACAAACTCTCCAAGTATCGACACACTTGCGTAACATAGTATGGCGTAAAAACACATTCTTTTTGGCTTCTCACCTTATTCAGATTTTGTGAGGTCGACCTCGATCACTGTAAAGTACAAAAAAGTAGGAAGCGGAGGAGCCAGGTTGGAGCACATCCTAATATGATCGTGGCTCATTGACTTCTTTCTCATTGCAGGTGACCTCCCCCAAATCTGTGATACTGGTGCTTTATGTAGGTCTATGTCATTTCATTTACAAATGAATTAAACCATAAATGTCCACATTAAAAACAAAAGAGCAGTAACAATTGCTAGCTTGCTTTCCATGAGCGATGAACAAATTACTTATGAAAGTCGCTAAAAATAGAAAAATTAGTAGTAATGGCAATATTATCATAATAATGATTAGAAACTAAGCTGTAACCTTAGCTGGGAAAGCAAAATACTGCAAGCCCTAAGTTCTCTGCAGATGTAAAAAAAAAAAAAAGGCATCATGATCATAATAATAAGGGCAATCGGAGATTTCTGACCTCTGCCAAAGATTATTGGGGTCGTCTTTGGCCTTATATCTATATGTAATGGATATTTCGTCCATAACCTAAAATCTAACTGTGGTGAAAATTTCGTCAAAATCCGTCAAGTGGTTTTCACGTAATCCTGTCAACAGACACACGGAATATAATTAAATAAATTACCTAGAATCCGGGTCCGGATCCAGATCTTCTCCAAAGCATAATGGGGGCATCCATGACCTAAGATCTATCTTTGGTTAATATTTTGTCAAAGCCTTTCAAGTAGTTTTGACGTCATCCTTAAGATGGCGAAAAATGCACACCCCGATCTAGAATCCGGATCATCTCCAACATATAATGGGGACGTCCATGACCTAAGATTTATCTGTGGTGAAAATTTCGCCAAAATCCCTCAAGTAGTTTTGACGTAATCCTGTCCACAGACTCACAGACAAAATATAAAATAAATAAACTAGAACTCAGATCCGGATCTGGATTATCTCTAGAATTTAATGGGGTCGTCCATGACCTAAGATCTTTCAGTGTTGAATTTTTTTTCAAAATATGTCGAGTAATTTTGACATAATCTTTAAAGTGGTAAAAATTACAAATCCGGATCTATAGTAGAACTTGCATCCAGATTGTCTCCAAAATTTAATAGAGTCGTCCATGACCAAAGATATATTTGTGGTGAACATTTTGTCTAAAGTTTTCTGGTAGTTTTGACGTAATCCTCTCCATAGCCACACGAAAAATGCAAATCCGGATCTGGGTCAGCTCCAAAATCTAATGGGGTCGTTCATGTCCTAAGGTCTATCTTCGGAGAAACATTTGATCGAAATCCGTCAAGCAGTTTTGGCAGAATCCTCTCCACACGTAAATGTCCACAGACAAATAAATAAACTGGTTTGATCGCAATACCTCCTCGCTGGAGGTAATAATACAAACAATGCATATTTTAATATTAGGTCAAAGATATGGATACAGAGATTATTAGAAAAAGACATCCCCCTGATATGCCACCTAGATCCTGCTATGGAACTTAACAAAATTTTGTGAAAAAACAGAGGATGAAATTGAAATTATAGTGTACTTGAGTGTACCTTCAGGCGAAAGTATCTGTAGCTAAAGCCACCTAAATGATACGTCATAGAGGCTACAGTAAAACCCAAGACTAGATTATCATGGGTTTGAACAGTTACAGTTACATTACATTGTCGCTTAAGTGAGTGTTGTAGGGTGTATTATTCTCTACTTTTTAGACTATTTGGTCTCTGCGTAGGAACATAATATATCTACCTTGATTGGGATCCAACATCAAACTGCCTGGCCAGTCACTAGAAATCTTACTGAATACCTTTCTAATGGTAGTGTCTTGGTGTGTTACTAGTGCCTTCACCAACCTACTACCTAATAATAATAATAGTAATAATAATTATAATAATAATAATAATAATAATAATAATAATAATAATAATAATAATAATAATAATAATAATAATAAAGCATGCTAAGCCGGTGGAGGGACAGGAGGAGATGACCAAAAGCAAAATGACTGTTTTGATTAAAATTAAATTCTACTGGAATTCATTGATTAGCTTTTAGAGTAACTACCCGAAAACAATAACCCTTGATTGTTATATCTACTTCAGTAATCAGACTTTTTTTTTATTAATATTCATCAATTAATAATCAAAATGCAATACTTTTTTTATACAAAGTGTATGATATATAACACAGAATAAATAAAATTAACAGCCTTGATAATTTGTTACGTCCGACGAATGCTATTGTTTTAAATGCAAATCGTAATAAGCGTTTCCATGCATTCAGGATGAGACTTGTTAGCGCGGTAGCTCAGTCTCAAAAGTTAATTTGATTATTTCAGTTTGTTCTATGAATAGCATTTGATGAAGCTGATTCAAATAGTACATTGTATTAGCTTCATCAAATGAGCAATAAAACTTCCTTTTTTAACTATGCACTATTTATTCTATCCAAAACTACACAAGTTATATCATCGTTTGCCGTATATATTACAAAAGCTTTGGTTTTCAGATCACCTTCCTAAAAAGATTATCCAAAGGTAATTCATCCCTTCCAAATAACTACTGCTTTTGTATGTGAGTTTAATGTGAACAGGCAATAGGTGCTGCAATCAATTAAGAAAAAAAAAAAAAAAAAAAAAAAAACCTCCGTTTTACATAATATAGATATTTTTTTCCAATAAACAAGTCCGTGAAAAATCAAGTCAAAATATTCCTCAGAGATCCTTTGACATTGGTTTTTTTTTCAGAAAGACTACTTTTATATATGCATATATATATATATATATATATATATATATATATATATATATATATATATATATATATATATATATATATATATATATATATATATATATATATATATTTGTCACTATGCTGGAGGAAGGATCAGAAAAACGAAATTCTTGGACTAGCGCTTTCGTATTGTCATACCTCTTCACGTCCAATTAGTACAAAGTTAAGAACAGGATCAAAGTCACCTTTGCGACAGCAGTAAACACGAAATAATACAATAACATAAAAAAATTAGTACACAACTAGTTTAAAATTATAGCTAGTTTAAAAATCAGTGAGTTTAAAAATTACAGCTAGTTTAAAAATGACAATTATTTAAATACATTGTTTATAAGAAGTTCATCAAGTTTATACATTCCTGGGCTATTGTTGATCAATTTTACACGGTTTTTCTTTATGATACATGATTCTATGATATTGCGTTTTGTTATGTCCTTACAATATAAAATTTCTTTTGCCCCTTTCCAATTAATAGTGTGATTATGGTTTTTCATATGCTGAAACAAACTACTTGTTTGGTTTCCTGTTCGAACATTATATCTGTGTTGTTTTAGTCTCGTTTCAAGATCTTTACCACTTTGTCCTACATATCTTTCATTGCATTGCTTACATGGGATTTCATAAACACATCCATTGCTTTTTACAGGTGAATTTCTAATTAACGTATCCTTTAAAGTACTATTTTTAAAAATAACATTAACATTAAAAACTTTCATTAACCTAGGAATTGTCAAGAAATTATTGTGGAAGGGTGAAATGAGAAGGTTTTTCATATTAAAATCAGTTTTAGAGTCAGTTTCATAAAAAGTTTTCTTTGCTTTATAGAAAGCTGTGTCGATAAAATTCTCCGGGTATTGTAAATTACCTGCAATTTCCCGGATCTTCCCAAGCTCAGCTTCAAGGAATTCAGGGCAACTGACCCGCAGTGCCCTTAAAAACATAGATGAAAATACCATAATTTTTGTCCTAGGATGATGATTGGAGTAAAATTGAACGTATGAATCCACATTTGTCGGTTTTCTATAAACTGAGAATCTAAAACCTCTATCATTTCTTAAAATTAACACATCTAAAAAGGCCAACCTATTGTCTACTTCTATTTCAATTTTAAATTTTATAGTCGGTACTAAATTATTTATTGCTGTTAAAAACATGTTTTCATTTTTGTTGACGGGCCAAGCACAGAATATGTCGTCAACATACCTAACCCAAAGGATGCCAATAGGTAGTATTCTTGGAAGGTACCTGGTTTCAAAAATTTCCATATATAAATTACTTAACAATGGTGACAGAGGGTTGCCCATTGCCATGCCAAATTTTTGTTCATAATATTTCTTTCCAAAGACAAATTTGCAACCCTTAATGCATAGTTTTATTAATTTTATCATGGTGTTAGAATCAACAGAGAAAGTATATTTTTCTATTTCTTCCTGGAGAAATTCTAGTAGTTCATCTACTGGCACCTTCGTGAATAGGGAGTTGACGTCAAAGCTTATCATCCTAAAATCATAATTAAAATTAAACCTTCTCAACCTGCTAATAAAATCCATATTGTTCTCAACAGACACACCTGAAATATTTCCGAGCATGGGAGACAACTCGTTAACTAACCACTTTGATAATCTATATGTACAGGAGCCCACAGAACTTATAATAGGTCTCACGGCATTATTTTGCTTATGAGTTTTAACGACTCCACACAGATATGGTAAAGTTGGACAAGTAGTTGTAAACCTGGGTAAGAGTTCTTTATAATCTTTTAGAATAGTTTTGATATTTCTGTTGAACGAAGCGTTGGTTTTATCTAATGGGTTATTTCTTGTTTCTTCATATGTTTCCCTGTCTGAAAGTAGTTCTAATATTTTGCTATCATAGTCTGTCTGATTCATAATGACTAAAGTATTAGATTTATCTGCTCTCGTAATGTGTAAATCCTTATCTTTCTTTAACTTTTCATAGGCGTTCAAAAATCTTAGTGGAACATTTGCGGGCAAATATATATATATATATATATATATATATATATATATATATACATATATATATATATATATATATATATATATATATATATATATATATATATATATATATATATATATACACACACACACACACACACACATATATATATATATATATATATATATATATATATATATATATATATATATATATATATATTATTCTTATGCATTTTTCAAAAGTGATACTTTATTAGAAATGAGTAAACAGATATAATTTCATGGAAGAAGATGAGAATTGATAAGCAAATTAACCAAATATAAAATACTATGAAATGAAGGGCATTATGAATGACTATGGTACTGTAAAATAATTCATACAAGGTAACAGTAGTTTAGTTTAAATTAGGTATCTCATAATCTGAAATGCAGTATGGCACAAGAACTTTCTCTAAATTTCATTTGCTAAGTCTTCATATTTACATGGGAATATACTGAAAATTTTATATATATATATATATATATATATATATATATATATATATATGTGTCTATATATATATATATACATATATATATATGTCTATACATACATATATATATATATATATATATATATATATATATATATATATATATATATGTATATATATATATATATATATATGTATATATATATATATATATATATATATATATATATATATATATATATATATATATATGTATAGACATATATATATATATATATATATATATATATATATATATATATATATATATATATATATATACATATATATATACTACTCTCTTGTTCCTTAACGTTAACTTTTATATGAAGAAATTGAGCAGAAGTCAATTATCAATATTATTACGTAATTAAATGTCCACACGAATTCTTCATCATACTATTGTCTTCAATGTTTTTTCAGCCGTAATATTATTTTTTCACCAAATAAAATAAAATTTCTTAGAAGTTTTATATCAGGAGGTTTAGTGTCGATTATAGGATTCTTATCAGTTCTTTATATATTATCGATTTGTTATCATTTTTGTTAGAGGCAATCTATTTACTAATGATATACGTAATATCTATGAGTAACATTCGGACCTGAGCGTGATCCACCAAATTAAAAAAAGGAAACCTACTACATTAGCAGGTTGCGTAAAAAGATAATACCTTTTTGGCTTGTGAAAAGTATTTAGAGACCGAAAAGTTACGCTCTGATTATTATGCACAATAATCGACTAACATCCTGGTTTCTAATTCTTTATACATATTAGAAAAAAAAAACAGATAGATTGATCCTACTAGACTGCACTGATTTTGGTCAATCTTATTAACTCTATACACCAAAAATCTCTCATCGACTAAACAATCGTAAACATAAACACACCAAAACCAATGCCCATACAGTTACACACACACACACACACACACACACAGCCACACACACATATATATATATATATATATATATATATATATATATATATATATACATATAAAATTTATATATATATATATATATATATATATATATATATATATTTATACATATATATATGTATATATATATATATATATATATATATATATATATATATATATATATATATATATATATATTTATATATATATATGTATATATATATATATATATATATATATATTTATATATATATATATATATATATATATATATATATATATATATATATTCTGTCACGCTTAGTGGCATTGCAAGGTCACTATTGGGTCTCTCCCCGTCCCTTTGGCAAGGGGGAGATAGAATAGTCTTTACCCTATTGAGAGGATGTACAGTGAGATCAATGGCCTTTTAAAGAGTAGTATGACTGTCATAAATTGTTGTGTGAGCTCACTTAACTGTGAGTAAAGTTGTACTTTCAGCCGGTAATACAAAAGTTCTAGATGATCAGGTATAACAGCATTAAGAGACTAGACACTGATGCTGAAGGAAATGAAAAAAAGGAGGAATTAGTTATAGTGATGTCGATAAAGTATATAGACGAGAAAAATTAACATAAGACTTAGAAAATAAGTTAGAAAGCCTAGACGAGTTACTAAACAGAGTATTAGGAGTGAAGCGCTACCTCAGCATCTCTGATGTATATAAACGAAGTTGAAATGTACAGAAGTGAAAGCACATATGCGCAGGCAAGTGAAGATACCTAAAATGTCGTTTTTCAAAAATTGCTAGAACTACAGGCAAGTGTTAGGCCTTTTGACGATCAGCAGCGTAATGAAGGGTTTCAGTCAATCGACTGGTCAGAAAGAGAAAAAGAAATACAAGTAATTAGATTCCTCAAAGATGCTCTGGCAATGGAAGTAATGTGTTCGCCACAAGAGAGTTTTAGATATTATACTGATATAAAACAATGCTTAATTGAGAAATATGCCTTACCCTATACAAGGAAAAGTGATATGAAAGAAAATTATCAACCAATAATTTGAGCGGGTGAGTCAGTTCTCAGTTTTGCAACCCGTTTTTTTTTTTTAATTGTTTTTTTTTTTTTACTACACAGAGTGCCAATATCCCCAAAGGTGATAAAAAAAAAGCAATTGCCCATAAGCATATTCGCAGATAAGTAAACCCATATCTCGGATGTAGTGATGGTGATACAAAATATTCCAGAAAGTTTACCAGAAAACAATGTGACAGAGAATAATCCCCCTGATTCCGGAAAGGTGACAGCTATGAGAACATATGCAATGAACGGCAGCCACCAACCACCAAACCAGGGCTGGGGAGAACAAAGTCAGCATGTAAGAAGAGTCTTCAGACATTGGTAGTGTGGGATAAAGGGACACCAACGACAGGATTGTCCACACAAGGATCACCCCACTGTTATGCCTGTCAAGCCTACGGTCATTTATCTGGTGAGTGCCCAACAAAAAAATTGTGAGAGAGGGAGGGTATTGGCAACCAACCAAACCCCCCAATATCCGATGAATAGGAGGCAGAGGAAGGGTGAGGTGAAGAAGATCAACCCCCCCCCCACCCCCGCCCCCTGCATGACAGCAGCAACACTAGCAAACGAGACCGTGAATACAATGGAGCAGAGCTCAACGGGCATGCATGCACTGGCACCTCCTTCGGTACCCACAACCTCACCCCCGCTGCAATAGAGACAGCAGCAAGGTGGCGACGGTATTGCTAGTGAGGTCATTAGCCTGTGCCGACAATACTGGGATTAAATTTGGCTGCCCGGAATTTAAGCAGTCAGGATACCAGATAAGTCGATTCAAGCTCTGATCGACACAGGAGCCAGGCATTGACTTTTCTTTGGGTTCAAGAGAGATATTTTTTCATTTTATCTCATTAGGACAGTCAATTAAGTTGCAATGTGATCATTGGCCATTACGGGATTTATTTTACAAAGGAGACTTGACGTAGACAAGCGAGATGAATTGAAATATTGTTAGTGTTTAACATGAAGGGGTTTGACTACAAAAAAGTAAAGCTTAAAATGTAGCTGATGCCCTCTCTAGAGGTACAGTAATAGGAATAACTACTCTGGCACAAACGAAGAATGAAGAACAGACCCAAAATGTTGAGGGATCTCATCAAAATAGAAAAAACGGGTTGTGAATTCATGCGAGGAGCATTCAGGAAATGAGAGAGAGAGAGAGAGAGAGAGAGAGAGAGAGAGAGAGAGAGAGATTAAACGTGAATGTGTGTGGGTGACAGAGGACATGACCTGCGTTTTTTGGAAAGATTGCCTTTATGATGCAGGTGTGATTGACCTAGGAGGTTGGGACGTAAAAGAAGTCCAAGAGGGACAGAATAAAAGAGGGGTGGACTGGAAGAGTGCAAGCAGTGATTAATGCGGAGGCGTTTCTAAATGTGCCACCTGAGAATCTTTTATAGAGAAAGATATCTTATATTGTGCTTAAGAGAAGAGGGGAGGGGAATTTTGTGCACGTGTAGTTCTTCTTCCCTCCTTAATTAATCGAGCCATCCGCATTATACATGCAAGTCTGTATCCAGGGCCTTTGGAGATTGATAGGACATTAAGGAGTGCACGTGATTCCTTCTTTTGGTTAGGAATGAAAAAAATCTATAGAAAGATATATAAATTGATGCTATGCTTGTAACTGTTTAAAAGAAAACAAAACACTGTACCAGAAGCTAGAAAGGGGCCTGTGATCCCTATAAATTTTATACGGTGCATACAGATGTGGTAGGACTATTTCCTACTGATATAACAAAACATGTGGATATATTTTTTATATCTTTTATTCGAAAAGTTAATACCTTCTTTGTTACAGTCGCAATATTTACATTATGGTTACAGTATACATTAACATTTCTACATAAACATGAACAATCTAAATTAACAGTTTACCCATCTTTATTTTCATTATTAGCTACTCAAAAACAATAATTTATAGAGTTTTCTGTGAACATTTTATTCATTCTTTCTTCATATATATTTCAGTAGCCACCGATCATAATAAAATTTACACTTAAAAAAGGTATTTGTTTCCTCTTTCGTATATTATTTCTCCTTACTGACCTAAATAGCATACAAATACCCAACAACTAATACAGTGACGCTATTATAATCTTTTTTGTCCTATGTTTATAACTGAACATCAACGTATTTGAAAAAGAATTGTCCTTGTTCAAGTCACAAGTATGAAATGATACACTTTTGAAACACATCAATATTGTTTGTGTGTGCCTGCAAAAATAAGAAAAAATTATGCCAAGTGTATTCAACATCCTCGCAATGATCACGCATCACTGTTTCTGATATTTAACATTTTCAGCCGTTTATTGGTCGCCAAAGTTCCTTGAGCATACCTAAACGCAAATTCTCTCTCCATGATACCAATGAAAGGTTTGTTTATGCTACCCAATACGAAATTCCAGTCCAAACGTGGATAACCCCCTTCAAATTTTGCGACAATCTCTTGCCTTATAAAATCATAATAATCTTTAGAACTCTAGATAGGAAATTTTGCATGGCAACAATCTTTTCTGATTACATTAACTGCTACTGAATAAAATGATGTTGACACAAAAGAAACCTCATTTATTTCCTTCAAATCCAATAATGAAATGATTCTCATCTTGCAATAAAAATTACTTAAACCAATATTCTTTCGAATATCATTCAGAGCTGTCGAACTGAAAATTGCAAAGGACTTAAAGTAACCATTTTTAATTCCCAGTCCACCCTTTTCTTTCTATAGACAAAGAGTATCTATGCCTACAGGATGGTAAGTGCCCTGCCAGAGATATCGAAAGATATGCATATTTATCTGGGCAATGTACTTTTTTAAAGGAGGCAAAGTGTGAGATACATACCAAACCTTGGACAAAAATAGTGAATTAGCAATAATAGCTCTTTGGAAAATAGATAATTGTGTTTGACTTAGCATATCTAATATCTTAATATTTTGAACAATGCGAGACCAATTTTCTTCACAAGTACCTCATAATCCCTATGATAATTTATACCAGGAATTTTTATACTTTCAACAGTTTTCAACCAAATTTTCCTACACCACTCACTCTCCCATGAGAAAAAGTATTGTGTCTTGGATGGAGAATTTTCCCATACTGTTCGAGGACGCTAATTGAAAGTGAGTCTTCTCTATCAAAATGTGTATAACGTATTGGTACAATAGGGCCTTTTCGCCATTACCGAAATGAATCACTTTGTCTTCGTATTCTCGTATAAAGGCATCAAAAACCTCGTCCTCGACAAATTTCCCAGCCACTCTATTATTTAGTATGTTCTGAAATCCTCGTATGTATTTTTCACTTATTTTCAGCTTATTGAAAGTGTCATCACATGCGGACTCATAATCATGGGGACGAAATTTTTAGACCAACAGTAGCATTCAGTTCAAGTCTTGCAAAAATTTGAATGCTGTTTGCCATAGATTCTGGGGTTATTATATGGCCAGAAAATTTTACATGTTAACAGAAAAATTAACACTTCAATAAATTTATTTTCATAATATTACAGCGCAATGCTAATAAAACTGTGCGAATATTGTTGTTATGCTCTGCCGTTTTCTCTGTGATTATGATATTGTCTAGATAAAGAAGAACATTATGGCCAATTAAGGGAGGTACACTGCCATCCTTACTCAAGAAAATGACTGGGAGCATGTTTAACCTCGAAAAGAAATAGAAAATAAACTGAAATAGTTGATCGTTGGTTATAAATGATCTTTTGTATTTACTGTCTTCCTGAATGAGTATTTAATAGTATCTAGATTTTGAATCAATAGTTGTAAAATATTTCCTATCCCGTAACTTCACGGGTAATTCTTCCATCTAGGGCAATGGGAATGCACTGTCCTTAGTGACTGCATTCAACTTCCTTTAAACAACCCACAATCTTACCGAGCCATCAATTTTCCTAACTGCTACAATTGAAGTAGCCCAAGGGGATTGTCTCTCCTCGATTATCCCTTTTTCCCTTAATTTACTAATTTCCCTTTCTATCTCTCCTTGGAAATGAATGGGTACCTTATAAGGTCTTAACCTGATTGACTCCGTCTTCCCCGTTTCAATGCTAAAGGGAAATCGATCCTCTGTGGGTGGGTGGGGGCGGGGGGTGCCTCGTCTCTAGTTGCAATTACATTGCGGTAACTATCAACAACGTTACTTACTAGAGGTTGATATTCCGGATGACATTGTTTTTGGGCTTGCATAATCAAGTTCTGAGTACATTAGTATGTGCTGGCTGAATTCTTGGCTCCAAAGATCCCATTATTAGTAATTCAACATAACTCAAATTCAAATTCCTAACACAAGTCTTTTATTTGTCAAATTAATTTTTGTAATATCTGCTTTGTTCTCCTTGATTTCTGGCAAGCCCTAGAAGACTACGTGTGCCCCTTTTTCATAGGGTTTAACTACGACCTTCATCATGTTTGTGTTCAATATTATGCCCCGGATATTTGGTTCCAGATATTATAGCAAATACAAGACAAAAAAAAAAAAAAAAAACGTGAAGTTTAGTACCAAATAATTAGGAGAAATTAAAATATAAATTTTATGCAATTACAAAGTCAACTACAACGCAGCCTTGACTGGCAAAAAATAAAAAAAATAAATATACAAATAACTTTATCATTGTATCTAAAGATATTATCATAATTGTTTCATTATTGTAATTGTAAGCAGCAGTATTAGTAGTGGTAGTAGTTCTGATAATGGTATTAGTAGTGAAAAAGTAACTTTTTTATTATTACCAATTTGTTATTATTCATAAAATCAATAAATAGTGGCTTGTAACCTAAGTCGATTTCTGCTTTAATATTTCCCTTATTTGCCAGCTCTTTTAAAGAGATAACAGGGATATCGTTGTTCCCAGAACATCATAATATTTTCTGGAACATTAACTTAAATCACGGTTATATATATATATATATATATATATATATATATATATATATATATATATATATATACTGTATATATACATACATACATATATATATATATATATATATATATATATATATACATATATATATATATATATATACATATATATACATATACACATATATATATATATATATATATATATATATATATATGCGCTTATATATATATATATATATATATATATATATATATATATATATATATATGTATGTATATATTAACACACATGTCTTTGTGTGATTTTGCCTGGGGCTCTGATCCCGAGGTCGTTAAGAGAATCCAGACATTAATGTATCAAAAATTTATATGGCTTATTTGGATATACACACACACACACACACACACACACATATATATATATATATATATGTATGTATATATATATATATATATATATATATATATATATATATATATATATTTATATGTATATAAATATATATATATATATATATATATATATATGTATATATGCATACATATATAGATATATATATATATACATATATATATATATATATATATATATATATATATATATATATATATATATATGGCTGGAAGTTATTCTTTTATTATGTCACAGATTTTTTCTTTTGCCCGCATTATACAGAGACATGATAATATAAAATGTGTTCTTTGGTTTTCTTTGCGTTTAAGAAATGAGGAAATAAGTTGCTGCAAAGTAAAAGATTATATTTTGATATGTTGTTATATATATATATATATATATATATATATATATATATATATATATATATATATATATATATATATATATATATATATATATATGTATATATGTGTGTGTGTGTTTGGGTGTACATGTATACATAAATGCATCTATCTGTGTATAGATACAGTATGTGTGCAAGTATGTACGCATCTATGTCTAAGCAGGCAAATATTTGTAGGTATATACAGTATGCATGTATATGTTTTTATATACGTGGATAAGTCAAAGAAGATATCCAAGACAAACGCATATTCACAATATAAAATTGCAAGTAAATATCGGAAGGACTAAGAGGAGAAAGCCCCTTTGAGAGCGTAGATGCGTTTGTATTTATGTATTTCTGGATTTCAGGGTGTTGAAAAAAAAGATGGTAGTTTTCTAAATGCTTTTCTTACAGAATATAGAATATTCCATGTCAAATTCATATTCTTTTGATTCCTTAACCGGTATTTGTATTGAAATGTAATATTTTCTGAGAGGTTGATATTTGATTATTTATTTTTTGGAAAAGCTTAAAACACAAAACTAGAGATATTTTTTTGCTGTGGTCTTTTACCGTAGACTGAAAATACTAGTAAATACGATAAAAAAAAATTCAGTAACAGTATAGGCTTATAGGATCTCTTGTGGAGATGGAGAGAAACTTACAAGGAGTTTTAAGGATTTTGGATGTCTCAAAGACATTTCAATCCATTCGCAAAGACTCCATTTGCTCGGATAGAGCGATTCACTTTAAACATTTAGAGTTTTTGTGATCTTGTCTAACTTATTCTTGAACCTATTTACCGTGTTACTGTTTACTACATCCGCTGGAAGTCTATTCCATGTATTTGCTATTTCGTATATAAAGAAATTACCATATTGAGTGATGTATCTTTTAAATTCCAGTTTGTATCCGTTACCTCTGGATTGAGTTGTGCTAAGCGTGAATAGATTGCTGTAATCTACATTTGTCTTTCTTTTAAGAATTTTGAATGCCTCCATTAACTGTCCCCTTATTAGTCGAGTTTGTATATCAAATAAGTTCAAACGTTCCATCCTCCGTGTATATCCAAATTCCCTTAGTGTTGGAACTAGTTTGGTGGCCCTAGATTGGACTGCTTCCAGTATATCTATATCCTTCTGAATACTTGGATTACACTTACTAGTGATGTGTACAGCTGTAGTACAGTGTCTTTGTTTCTGTATTTGAATTGTCTTGTTATGTAAACTATTAGTTTCTGCAGTTTCTGATCAGCTTTCATGATTTGTTTGGTGAGCTTCAAATCCTTGCTGATAATAATATCTATTTCATTACACAGCAGTGAGTAATCTGATTATGGGTTACTATAACGTACTGTATGTGCATGACGTTGCATTTCACACAGTTGAAAGGCATTTGCCATTTTCTGGACAATTCTCCTAGCATCATTAGATCCTGTCTTAAGACTTCTACGTCTTCTGAGTTCGTAGTATTTATGCCTAGTTTAGTGTCGTTGGCCAATCTTGCTACTCTACTAGTTAATCCTAAATCTATGTCGTTGATGGAAATCAGAAAAAAATAATGGGACAAGGACGGATCTCTGAGGTACCATACTTGTAACAGCTGTCTACTTTGAAGCTTCTCCATTGATTACAACTCTCTTGTTTTTAATTTGTTAGCAAATTTTATATCCAATCAGCTGGGTCATCAATGATGCCTAGTGCTCTAATTTTGACTATTATTTACTATGAAAAACTTTGTCAAAAGCCTTTTGAAAGGCTAAGTATAAGATGTCTATTGCCCGGCTTTTAATATAGATGCGGAAAAATTCCAATAGTTTGTCACACATGAGAGAGAGAGAGAGAGAGAGAGAGAGAGAGAGAGAGAGAGAGAGAGAGAGAGAGAGAGAGAGAGAGAGAGAGCTAAGTCGATATGAAAGTAGAGGTGTTTAATATCTGTTCCCTGAAAATAACTACCGGTTCATCAATCTCTAAGCAAAATTCTTAGACCGACCGGTAATTACGCTAGTAGATATTAAGAGAAGATAAATATATTTTATGTATTATGTGAAGTATTGCAAAGGATATCTTTTGCTACAAGTACTGGCTTGACGGTAAGAGGTGCATAAAACAGCGCCATCAGAAGTCCATTTTCTTTGACTAGCTTGTATCCATAAAATAGAAAGAAGAGACTGCGTAATAGCGTCCAACTTTCTTGAAAAAGGTTACAGAGCCTAATATTCATTAAAATTCTTATTAATCCTGTTTAATCATCTTCCGGTGTAGTTGTAAATTGCAGTCTTCATTTGAAATCGTATACAGGTATTAACTCCATAAACCGAGGTAATCGTAATAAAGTACATATCATCAAAAAAACTTTTTGTAAAGAATACAATGTAGGCTATTCCCATAAAACGATACAAAGATTATACAAGTATAAAGCATCAGTATCATGTTACAGGTACAAAAACACTTCACTTATCTCTATTTGAAACCGAGCTTATTGCATAACGGAGATAATCTTACCAAATTTATCTTCTGTAGTTCCAACACTAACCATTACTGCTTCCTTTGTCTCTTAATATACACCTTGAGAGTCTGCTACAATACTAGGAAGAATAGAATTCAAGCTGTAATAAAGCAAAAGCTTAAAGTTTTTTACAAACCTTTTTTAAAAAGTCAGAATGGATATAAGTCCTCCTACCAATTAATATTGCTACCCAGTTTTTGATATATGAAAGAGTTGAGAATAAATATTTCTAACTCAAAGGAGTCTATTTTGATCAACTATTTCCCTCTAACTTTGGCGCACTGCGGAATTCCTCTGCTGTACTTTATATATCAGTCTTGTTCGACACGTCCGTATTATACTGTATTTCATGGAAATACTAGAGAGAGAGAGAGAGAGAGAGAGAGAGAGAGAGAGAGAGAGAGAGAGAGAGAGAGAGAGAGATATTAGCAGTAGTAGTAGTAGTAGTAGTAGTAGTAGTAGTAGTAGTAGTACAGCCCGGCTTATAATGCAATTATCCTCTTGAACACAAACTTAATACATTGCATGCAAAATTATATAAAGTGGAAAAACAAAGACTATAAAATGCAAATAACCTATTAGCTTGTTGTAAAGAGGGCTATAAAATACTAAAGAAATAAAAATATGAGGCATGTAATTCAAAGCAATTTAACAGCCAACCGTCTGGAGTCAGACTAGGGAGACTTTACACAATTGTGGGCCCTTTTAATGGTATACCAGTTCTGTACCAATGGACATGTTGTATAATGTATGTGTCCGTGTTCGAAGAACTGTCTTGTTATCGGATATGATCTCGATCGCCATCAATACGTACTTATAATTTGGACAAATACATATCAAAGATTAACTAGGTGGTCATTATGTTTATATCTGTATTGCATTAATGCAAAGTATAAATCAGGTAAAGATAACGAACATGTAAAGATACCATGGTTGCAGATTATTTATCTCAGGTTGAATCGATGGATTCAAGCCCCAAATAAATATTCTTTTTTGGGGAGGAGCTATCTTCCAAAGTTGGTCTAGTGTAGCGTAAATACAGTAGTTTATCAATGATTTTATTTATATTTCATATATTGTTTTCATTTCTGCATTGAAGAGATGATACCCAGCCCCTAAAATGAGCCCCTCTCATGTAGATATAAGTACCTACTTTTATGTAAATCACGTAAGACTTTCGTCGTGAATTTCATTCTATTCTTTATTCAAGTTAGTATATGTGAATTTACATAATTTTTAAGAATTAACTTTTCATTTTACATATGTTTGCTACGAAGTCTTACATAGTCTATTTGAAAGTTTTGTAGGATTCATGCGAGACATGAATAAGGGCTTAGGTAATGTTCTTTTATATTTTCTGATATATTGCGTCATGTTTGAGAGAGAATGTTTAGTAGTGTGCTTTGGAAGATTCCCTACCATGTTCTTTAGAAAAGTTGCGAAGGCCCGACGAGAGGGTGTTATCTTTTTTTTTCTTTTTTTTCGGGGACAAAGGGCAGACAGAGCTAGCTTACTGGGAGAGCTATCTGGCGTAGCATATGTACAGCGTTTGGGAGAGTAATATTTGGCAACTTTGACGATTGGAACAGGCACCACTCTACCACACCTCGATCCTGGAACATTGCAATTAGCCAAATTTCATATAAAAGTGACACCAAGATGGGGTTAGATAGAGATCGAGATAGAACTGCAGCCTGAAGATAGCCTCCTTCCCCTCTTCCTCACTCACGCTTGCAACCTAGTGTTTTGTTGTTGAAAGTGTTCAGTACGTTTTAGTGTGTCTTCACCTAAGTGACTCTGTACCACAAGGCAAATCGTGTGTCGAAAAGATACGCAAGACTAAAATGTGTTTTTGAATTCATTGTATTAGGGTGAGTGTTAGCATTACATGACGTTTTCTGTAAACAGCCCTGTAGGAAGTATAAATTTTGAAATTTGATCTGGTTGTCTATTATTCATTAAGTGTCAAACTTGAACATTATATTATTCAGATTTATTTCAACCTTTTGAATAGTTTTTCATTACATTATTTCTTTTCTTAGGCTAAGGCTCATACTGATATAATAGTTCAAGTCAAGTTCTTATATAATTTTCAGATTGTAACATTTTTGTCTTAATCTAAGTTTTGTTCAGATTTAATTTTTTTTCCATTTAATTATTGTTATTGTGCAAATTCTTTACAAGTGTTGTAATTTATATAGAATATAATTATGTTTGTAAAGAGTTTATTATTCCAATCATCATTATTTGGATCCAGATTCCGCTCGATTCCTATTAAGAACCACAGTAAGTTAAATACATTTTAATAATACTTAAGAGTAGTCACCCAGCTGGGTTTCGAGTGTGCTTAAGGGACCTTTAGATATTCAATGCTTTATATATGGCTGTCTGGGAGTTGTTTAACAGTCTCAGAATTCGTGTATTAATAATTTGAAGTGTAACAGTTTTAAAGTAAAAGCAAACAAAGTAGTTTGGAATTCGAGAGGCAGATTAACTTGCCAGTCGTAGTATAGACACTATTATATGTTTGGTACCCAGTCACGAGCCATAGTATAGTATATATTTCATTACCCAGACTTCGGGAGTCATATAATATAATATATTTTTAGTGCCCAGGCCAGGGAACCATATCATATAACAATAGCTATTATATCTTAACTATTTTTTTTACTCCTGTACTGAAAATTATATATTAAGTTTTAAGAAAGCTTTTACCTCTAAGGGGTATACTATTTTTGTTAAAGATTTATAATGGGAATAGCGTTCACAGTTTATAAAACTGTTTTTTTTATCTGGTATTCATTCCATTAAACAAAGATAATAACATCCACATATATAGAAACAAAATATGTGATATTATATAACTATAAAAGTTGATACTCTATTCCCAATATAATTGTTTTCATCTTTATCATTCTTATCCAAATCAATTTTAATTCCATTCCCCTTCAATGTTATAATTCTAAAATACAAAATCAATGTCAAGGTTTTTTCTCAATTTATTTCGCCAATCAAAATTAAGGGTCAATTCTGGAGGTAAGACTACCGAAGCTGCCTCAGCAGTGTCAAGTCTTTCTCAAATATTCACGAAATATTAGAGAACGTTTGCCGACTGACTGAAATCGTACCGAAATGTTCCAAATTTTACACTAGAGTTAAATTACTGCTGTTCTTGATTAGTTGAATGTAGCAATGGTTCGAGGGTCGTTTATAAAATGCTGGAAAAGGAATATTGCACTGAGATGAGATCATTTCATCTTCAAGGTAATCAGCATTCAGTCTCATTTCATAAGTTCCTGTAAAGCTGCTTTTTAAAAAGATAACTTCTACGAAATTGCAATTTTTTTATTTATGGAAACGGAACATAATGAGAAAGATGGAGCACAATTTTTCAGTTAGTATCATGTGATTTTTATATGAATCCTAAAACTAATTTCCTTAGTGAACCTTATAATAGCATAATTTGCATTCTGCTATGCATTTCAATAAATCAAATTAGGAGCCCAATTATATATTAGAGAGATGGCATGATAACCAATGATACATATTAGAGAAAATTAGGGTAGTCACTATAAATATAGAGAATGATAGAAACCGTATTAGAACAGTTTTGAGCATTTGTTGTATTTGGAGATAAGTAGCATGCTAGATGTATTTCTGTCCAAACTTAGAATATATATTCTAGGATATAAAGGATTCAAATGCACAAGCATTTTTCTGTTATCTAAAATACGGATAAGACGCAGCAAAATGAAGGTTACTAAGATTGTACTGGGTTTAAAAAAAAGTAAAAGCTATATTGGGTATTGGATTGGGTGCCATGTTTCAATCGATTATGTGTGTTTTTGCATACTGGTGCATAAGGGAAATATATAAGTAGATACTGATAAGATAATGCGTTAATCTGGTGAACTTTTTTTAAATGTGCATACACTAAACATCATATAGTTGAATAAGAAAATGAGAAAGGTAAGAAAAGAATGAAAGCATGAAAATATTCGTTCATAAAAGTAAGGAAACAATGTAAGGAGTAATATAACAAAATGGCCCTCTGATGTAGGTTGATAACTACAGGGTGAATTAATAGTTACTAAAACAAGGTTTTAAGTACAATATTTCAATAGAGAAACTTTACCCTTACACAGGGAAGATATACAGTATCATTAAACTTTGTATTGTATCTGTGAATGAAGTTGACAGCAGACGAAACAAAGTAGCTTTTCAAATATCACTGTATAGAAATTTCAGAAAAAATTGGAATAATCTACAAAGGAAAGTCTACCATAGAGACGAGGAAATTGTTTACCCTCCATGACCCCAGATATGAGTAACTGTTGCTTTGGATTATATGCGCGAGTACTAAATATTCAATAAGATATAAGTTTGTATGTATATTAGTATAAAGAATTATTCACTAGAATTCCATCTATAGGATTTAGATTATGACTATTAAACTTTTTCAGACAATTTCTTGTGTGAAAAATAGGAACTCCCCTTGCTTAATGTCCGACAGGTTTTCATTACTATTGTATTTTTTATTGCATAGAGTGATTAAAAAACAATATCAAGTTTGGTATTCAAACTATACAAACCATATATCTATTTTTGTTTTTTTCCTTCTTCTTTTTCGAAGCATATGTTGATATGGGCGAAAATTGATAGATCCCTAATCATAAGCATTTTCGTATAATTAATCAACCAGAGACGATTACTACGTCATAAGTAGACAAGCCCAAATAGCTGAGCTTTTATAAATATACCTGTAATGTTTTCCGTTGAAATTCCACTAAATTATTTCTCCCATGTCGCTTAAAATTCCCATATCCCTCAGTTCTGAAGTCTTTGTAAAATCATCAAATATCTAAATTAGCTCAAATCTTTGGAGACTTCTATATCGATCATCATATACTCAATAGCCGCTTGCCTTTGATTGCTAAAGCAGAACTTCCAAGTTATTGAAAGGCGAGTAGAAACTTTGAAAACAAAGTTGGAAAGAAGCAGGAAATATAAAAACAAAATATAGAATATATATAAACGATGGAAAGACCTGAATAAGACTAAGAATTTAGGGCACAGTCTAAAACATAACATGATGAAAAAAATCGGTAATTGAAATGAGGAATGATCCTGAAAGAAAACACCAAGGTTAAAAAATAAGAGAAACTTTTAAAAAATGCAATATTTGACCAGCTACACTTATTCACTGAGCTAAGTGAAACAGAATCGGAAAAGAAAACTTATACCACCAACATATAGTTGAATATGTAACAAGCCCATAATTATAGGTTGATTAATCTAACGTCCTCGTTACAATTATACATTTTCAAGTATTTCAAGCTTCCCTACTATATGTTTACTACAGACACATTTCAGCATTCAGACAACATATATGTCCTTCATTCACATTCATTATTAACATAGAGGAGGTTTTATATTCATTCTTTCCATTTCTTTTGCAGAGCTTGTGCTGCGAAACCATCTTCACCTATTTTGCGGTTTACCTATTGTATGTCGTAGCCATTATCACCTCTTACTTTCATTACCTAGTACTAATGCAAATCAGTCACTATCGAAAACAGTGATTGCTATATTACTTTATCCATAAGCTTCAAATACCCTTTACTCCCATGTAGGATTAATTACTTTGTTTAAATGCATCTTTACATCGGCCTGGCTTACCTTTTTATTAGAAACTTGTATGTTCAGATATCACCATACACTCCACGTCACTAAACAAAAGATCTTAATAAGTGTTTTAACTCAAATCGAAAGCATTTCCCTTCACCAAGATATCGTGTGTAATTCAATTAAAACAGATATGTTTAGTTATATCATCCCGGAAATAAGTTTGGGTATTGATATAGTATGCCTTGTGGTCATTTTATAATACTTTAGAAAGTCTGATGTAAGTTTTCTTCCGTTGATTTTTTTTTTCCTTTTTTTTTTATCCAGTCTACACTAAATCTTGTTTTAATGAGAATTTATTTTGCATTTCCTACCCGTAGACTCTCCGAAGCCTTGTCTCTTATTTTTGCCACTTTCCATTTATCTTTGCATTGCGCCCTCGAGGTTATCTCTGATTAAAGATAATTATATGCTTAAAACGTTTATTATACCATCGTTTAGCTCTCAGTCAATAGTCACTACAATATTCGATCTGTTTCAGTCCTCTCCCATCTTCACGCATATAAAGTGTACCTGTTTTCTCGCCTTGTTCTTGCGGCAAGCGTACATACAGTAATATATATATATATATATATATATATATATATATATATATATATATATATATATATATATATATATATATGTATGTATATATATATAAATATAAATTTATGAATGTATTTATATATATATACATACATACATATATATATATATATATATATATATATATATATATATATATATATATATATATGTATATATGTATATTTATATATACATATATATATATATATATATATATATATATATATATATATATAATGGCGCAGTATATATATATATATATATATATATATATATATATATATATATATATATATATATATATATATATATACATAAGTTGTAAATCGATTAATTAACATACCAAAGCAGATACATTTTAATTTATGACATAATCATATCATTTTACATGTTTAGAAATAAAATATCAATATTCATACTTACTGATTGATGTCTTTGATTATACGATAATTTTCAGAATAAGCAAATATATGAAATTATTCTTGAAAGCACTTAAAATTCCATTGTCATCAAACAAAATAGAAAATTAGATAAAATTGAGAGAAAAAAAAAACGGTCTAAAAGCTTGTTAGGTTTTGGTGGTGTTAATGGTGTTAGTGGTGTTAATTTTCCCTAATGAGACCAAGAATAAATTATATAGTTGGGGAATTTGCTCCACGGCTTTGAGAATAATGTGGAGCGTATGTTTAGCTGGGTCATTTAATGTATAGTACAAATTTTCAGTAATGATAAATACTAATGATTTTAAATGTTTGCTATGGATCTGGGGAAAATTATCAGTATTAATTATAATGTATAATGCCCAATTAGTGAGGAAAACTATTTCCATAGTAAAACGGTTGTATACTTTAAAAATACTTTGCAAGCTGTTTGATGTATCTGACACGGATTTCACGTTAATTTTTATGTTAACATTGAACTAGCGATGAAAAGGTATTCGACAAGAAAACGTCCAACGGTCTTCACTTCATATCGCATCTAATCATGGTTATCATTTAAAGAAGTTAAAACTTCTCTTATTTAGTCTCTATCAGATCAAATTTCAGTTAGACTTCTTGAAACATCTAGTTATAAAACATATTTTTTCTTCTCACATAATAAATCGGGTACATTATATTCCTATTGAAAACACTAATGAACACAGCCCTTCTATGGCCTCATATCATGCTATTGCAAGAGAATTTAGAAACCTTTTTGAAATTCTACCACACAAAGCAAAATTATGTTTTTGTTCAATAACACCATCAGCTACACTCTCTCTCTCTCTCTCTCTCTCTCTCTCTCTCTCTCTCTCTCTCTCTCTCTCTCTCTCTCTCTCTCTCTCAAACACACACACATAAGATTTTCTGTTTTTTTGCATTAACCGTAATATCAACATTATCTTGGCCATTTGAATAATGAAAAATTATTTATCATTGTGTTGATTAGTAGCCTATACACTTTCCAATGAAGTGTCTCAGCATTTTCAAATCCTAAAATATTACCATTATTGAGCATAGTCCTGATAATTAACTAAGTAAACAGGTTGCAAAGGTACAATTTTGTACAGTTCGTGGCTTTACATGCATGCATAAATACAAACAAGCAGATATTCATATGTACATGTACAATAGAAGCACATATAAAAAATTAGCCTATAAATCATAATAATTTGGCCTTCTCTTTCAGATATAATATAATCCTTCGATACTTCTGAATATTCGAATGGTCTATGTTCTAAGCTTCAATTGTTCAGTAAACTTATAAATAATAATAATAATAATAATAATAATAATAATAATAATAATAATAATAATAATAATAATAATAATAATAATACCCTTAGCGTTCGATTTTATGATTCAAAGATATTTCTGTAGTAAATAAATGTAGTCAACATTTGTTCAATAAGATAAATAAAACTTTGAAAATACTCGTTATTTATTCCTAGATATGTGCTGGTTTGGAAATACTAAGAAGAAATGTATCAAGTCTGAAATTTATGCTTCAGATATTGGGAGATTTTATCACTTTAGACACTCGAGTATGAGATCTAATGACCTGACTGACGCAGTTTCTTGAATAACACTATTTCAATTAGGGTTCATACCAAGAGATTTAATGAAAATATACTCTGTAATTAACTTTCATTTACTTTCATCATCCGGATTATTCTCGATTTATTTTATATCAACAAGATCACTTAATATTTATCCCAAATTTTTAACTGTGTTCTTACTTCTTCTCTGGTATGTTTTACTTACACATTTCTTTCATGGCTTTTACCAACAATATCTAAATTATTATTAGAAAGTTAGTAATGTAGATACAATAGTTACACCAAGATGGTTAAAGAAATAGTCTTTTCCATTTGAGACAAAAGACTAAAATGTTCCTTAATAAGCAGAGACCCTTTACCCTACCAAATGGCTAGTTTAAAGCAATAAAGTTTTTTTTTTTTTTTTTTATGTTAAAGAAGATAACCCCCTGCATATGTGCCCCTATTACTACACTGTAAGTGCATGCATATATCAATTTGAATATCATATATGGGAATTAATTCTTACATTAGACTAAGTTGCCTAATGGTGAGATTTCACTTCTACTGCAATCTACATATTTATGGCGCGTAAGCTTTCGTGCTTCTTTTTATTATAATCGGTTTAGTTTGACTTTAACACTAGGATGCCCGGCTTTAGCAATGTGCCTGGATGCCCAAAGGGAGTCATTTTGACTGCCATAGGATTTCTTAGTTATTTCAGGAAATAATTAGTTTTTTATCATTTCTTTTTATAGTTATAACCAGTTTTATATACAAACAATGTAACATTATTGTGTTCAATGTTCTTTTGTTAGAAATACTTATAATCAAATTTAGTTACCCACATGGATGTCCACGGAGAGTCATTTTGACTCCTATATATTTTCAACCTTAATTATGTAAATAAAAGTTTATATATTGATTCTTATATTCATTGTTACATAAATAAAGAGTAATTTTATTCAGTTGTAGGTCTCATAATATTGGTCTTAGGAAAAAAAGGATAAACGTTTGATTGAGCTAATAGATCTTTTGTTTTTACTATATTTTTTGGAATACCCTTTGTATTCCAATGTATATAGGAATGAAGAAACTGAAAAAAATCTGTAAAATAAAGTGGTAGATATCCTAGTAATCATACAATAGGCGAACACATGAATATCCTTTTGAATATATTCCAGATCACATTTTTTACACATATGTTCAAAGATTTTTCACATCTCGTGCTACTTACTACTGTACGTTTTTTCTTGCAATGAGCCTTCACTTGGCAGTATTTCTTTAGGTCTCTGCTTTGATCTTTGTTTTCTCCATTTCACTGATTTCCCTCTGATCCAATTTGTTCCCTGACTGTATATTTATATTTGCTAATTCTTCTGATAGTTGTTCTAGGAATTCTTTCCCGGTAATATTTTCTTTTGTCTCTTCCTCGTAGATAACCCATGCATTTATAGCTGCCAGGTCTAAGGTTGTTTGGAAGGAATGAATAGGCCATCGCCTTGTGCACGTCCTCACTGAATACTTTTGAGCCATTTGGTCCAAAATGTTCCCTCTATATTTTGTTTCGTTATAAAATTTGATTGTTTCCGGTGTTTTCTTAGCATTATTTTCTAAAGAAACATCTTGATGGAGAGTGCTAAAAACTGCCACATTTTTTTTTAGTTTTCCCTGATAAACTGTAAGAGACATGTCACCAGACTTGCAAAGCTTGGTAGAATACAAATTATCTTTCGTGGTTCTCACTGTCGCAGGCACTTCTCTTCTTATTTTATTCATGGTCCCTATTATACTGGTTACCTTTATCTTTAGTTGCTTGGCTAAGTTGACCGTTGCAAAATAATTATCTGTTGTGACATTTCTCCCTTTGTTCAAATAAGGATCCATTAGTCTCATGACCACATAATCAGTAACTCTCTTCTGTAGCACGATGCTCTTCTTTACCTGCATAAGGAAATCCATTCACCAGATATTTACTCTCCTTATCTACAGCTAACCAGTACTTCTGACCGTACTTATCAGGCTTTGATGCCATAAATTATGTAAAATGGCATCTGGCCTTACTAGGAAAGAGCTTCTCGTCAATAGTTATATTAGGCCCCGGTTTGTAGCAAGCAATGCTGTTATCTATAAATCTATTCCATTCTGTAGAAAATAATACAAATTTGTCAGTTTTGAGTCTCTTTGAACGTGTAGATTTATAGTCAAATCGCAAAAACCGTAGAATTTCACAGAATGCGTTTCTTGACATAGCTTGCTTGCATAGTGAAATACCCACCCCATTTATCTCTCAAAAGGCTATGCACAGGTCTGTCATTCTTACTTACTACACCTCGGGCATTCATAACACCAATAAATGATTCGTTCCTCCTTATTTAGAGAGAAATTTTGGCTTATATTCTGTCTGTGAGCTTCAGCAATTGTACAATTTTTGGTGTGCTTTATTATGAATTTGTCAATCATTAGTCGCCATGCACTTGCTGGGCTACCAACAGTGATACATCTTTTTGCATGGCCTGTAGGTCCTGGCATTTCTCGTAAAGTATTTTGTTCTGACCGTCTGCCACCTGAGCATTTATCAGCCAGAATTTGCT